>NW_026625537.1:5199-6969 GCF_030028575.1 Malurus melanocephalus | reverse complement strand
ACCCCCGGGACCACCGGGATTGGAGTCGGGACCACCGGAAACCCTCGGGACCACCGGGACCCCCAAAATCACCTCAAATCATCCCAAAATCACCTCCAAATCCCCGAAACCCCAGCGCTGATCCCCCTCTGATTCCTGCCCGAGGAGGGTCTGAGACACCCCCGGGACCACCGGGACCCTCGGGACCACCCAAATAAGCCCAAAATCACCCAAAATCACCTCAAACACAGCGCTGATCCCCCGCTGCTTCCTGCCGGGACCCCCGGGACCCCCGGGACCCCCCAGCCCCATAAGTTGTGGGGCTGAGCCCCCCCAGGAGCAGCGCCGGGATTCGGCACAGCCGGACCCTGCCCCATAGAGGGGTCCCGACCCTCTCCTGCCCCATAGAGGGGTTCTGCCCCACTTCTGCCCCATAGCGGGGTGTTGATCCCCTTTCCCGCCCCATAGCAGAGTCCTGAGCCCATCCCGCCCCATAGCGGGCTGTTGATCCCCTCCTGACCCACATTGGGGTTCTGCCCCACTCCTGCCCCATAGCGGGGTCCTGCCCCACTCCCGCCCCATAGCCGGGTGTTGATTCCCTTTCCCGCCCCATAGCGGAGTCCTGATCCACTCCTGCCCCATAGCGGGGTGTTGATCCCCTCCTGACCCACATTGGGGTCCCGACCCCTTTCCCGCCCCATAGCGGGGTCCC
The DNA here is from genome assembly GCF_030028575.1 of Malurus melanocephalus. Lineage (NCBI taxonomy): Eukaryota > Metazoa > Chordata > Aves > Passeriformes > Maluridae > Malurus > Malurus melanocephalus. Next base: position 6,278 of record NW_026625537.1, on the reverse strand, counting down.
GATCCTCATTTTATCCCTTATCAGGGTCCTGACCCACTGCTGCCCCACATCGGGGTCCTGATTCCCCTTCCTGCCCCACATCGAGGTCCTGCCCCACTGCTGCCCCATAGCGGGGTCCCGACCCTCTCCTGCCCCATAGCGGGGTCCTGATCCCCTCCTGACCCACATTGGGGTCCCAACCCCCTTCCTGCCCCATAGCGGGGTCCCGGCCTCCCTCTTGCCCCACATCGGGGGGTCCCGCCCCACATCGGGGAGTTCTGACCCACTTCGGAGGTTTCTGACCCACATCGGGGGGTGCCAGCATACACTGGGGTCCCTCTTCTGCCCCATAGCGGGGTCCCGACCCCCCTCCTGACCCACATCGGGGTCCTGCCCCACATCCGGGAGTTCTGCCCCACATCGAGGGGTCCCGGCCCCTTTCCTGACCCAAATCGGGGTTCTGCCCCACATCGGGGTCATGAGCCCCCCTCCCGCCCCACTTCGGGAGTCCTGACCCATATCCGGGGGTCCCGGCCCCCTCCTGACCCACATCGAGATCCTGCCCCACATTCGGGTTTCCCGCCCCACATCCGGGGGTCCCGATTCCCTCCTGACCCACATCGAGATCCTGCCCCACATCGGGCAGTTCTGACCCATATTCAGAGTTCCCGCCCCACATCCGAGGGTCCCGATCCCCTCCTGACCCACATTTGGGGGTCCCGGTCGCCACCTGACCCACATTTGGGGTTCCCGCCCCACATCCGGGGGTCCCGATCCCCTCCTGACCCACATTTGGGGGTCCCGGCCCCCTCCTGACCCACATTTGGGGTTCCCGCCCCACACCCGGAGTTCCCGCCCCACATCCGGGGGTCCCGATCCCCTCCTGACCCACATTTGGGGGTCCGCCCCCCCCAGCCCCCCAAATCGGGGTCACGGGGCCGCGTTACATCACGGGGGGCTCCGGCTCGGGGCCAAGTGGGGCACGGGGGGGGCGCCCCCTCCCCCCGCCCCCCGAAATAGCCGCAGCCCTAATTAGCAATTAACCCGGGGGGAGGGGCGGATTAACCGGGGGGGAGCCCCAATTTGGGGGTCCTGGGGTG
>NW_026625537.1:1892-3796 GCF_030028575.1 Malurus melanocephalus | reverse complement strand
GGGGGGCTCTGGGGGGGTCGGGGGCGGTTTTGGGGCCACCAAGGGCCACCCGTGGGTCACCGCGGGGGGTTGGGGTGTCCCCCGTGGGTGTCCCCCGTGTTTCATCCCCGTGTCCCCCACGGATGTCCCGGTGAGTGTCCCCCGCGTGTTTTGTCCCCTGAGTGTCCCCCGCGTGTCCCCATGGCTGTCCCCGTGGCTGTCCCCATAAATGTCCCCATGTTTTCCCCCTGTGGGTGTCCCCGTGCGTGTCCCCTCATGTTTTGTCCCCGTGGGTGTCCCTCATGGATGTCCCCATCGTTTGTCCCCGTGGATGTCCCCGTGGATGTCCACGCGTGTCCCTCCCGTGTCCCCGTGCGTGTCCCCGATGTTTTCTCTCCCGTGTTTTGTCGCCGCGTGTCCCCGCGTGTGTCCCTAGAGTGTCCCCCCATATTTTGTCCCCAAGCTTTGTCCTCGTGGGTGTCCCCATATTTCCCCCCTGTGGGTGTCCCCGTGGGTGTCCCCCGTGTTTCCCACCCATAATTGTCCCCGTGTTTTGTCCCCACATGTCCCTTTGTGTGTCCCCAAGGATGTCCCCATGTTTTGTCCCCATGGGTGTCCCCATGGGTGTCCCCGCGGGTGTCTCCCCCGTGTCCCCCGGGGTGTCCCCGATGTTTTCCCTCCCGTGTTTTGTCCCCGCGTGTCCCTCTGTGTGTCCCCTGCGTGTCCCCCGTGTTTCCCACCCATGGATGTCCCCGTGTTTTGTCCCCATGGGTGTCCCCACGGGTGTCCCCCCCGTGTCCCCGTGCGTGTCCCCGATGTTTTCCCTCCCGTGTTTTGTCGCCGCGTGTCCTCGTGGATGTCCCCGTGGGTGCCCCATGGATGTCCCCATGCGTGTCCCCCGTGTTTCCCACCCATGATTGTCCCCGTGTTTTGTCCCCGCATGTCCCTTTGTGTGTCCCCAAGGATGTCCCCATGTTTTGTCCCCATGGGTGTCCCCGTGGGTGTCCCCAATGTTTTCCCACCCATGTTTTGTCCCCACGGATGTCCCCGTGGGTGTCCCCGATGTTTTCCCTCCCGTGTTTTGTCCCCATGGATGTCCCCGTGGGTGTCCCCCCGTGTCCCTCGCGTGTCCCCCGCGTGTCCCCCATAAGTGACCGCCGCGGGTGTCCCCATGGATGTCCCCTGTACTTCCCCTCCCGTGTTTTCCCGCCATGGATGTCCCCGTAGGTGTCTCCCCCGTGTCCCCAGTGTCTGCATATGTCCCCCATGGATGTCCCCATGGATGTCCCCGTGAGTGTCCCCGATGTTTTCCCTCCCGTGTTTTGTCCCCATGGGTGTCCCCGCGTGTCCCTCTGTGTGTCCCCGTGCGTGTCCCCCGTGTTTCCCACCCATGGATGTCCCCCTGTTTTGTCCCCGTGGGTGTCCCCGTGGGTGTCCCCGTGATGTCCCCGTGGTGTCCCCCCGTGTCCCTCGCGTGTCCCCCGTGTTTCCAACCCATGTTTTGTCCCCGCGGGTGTCTCCCCCGTGTCCCGTGAATGTCCCCGTGTTTTGTCCCCATGGGTGTCCCGGAGTGTCCCGTGGGTGTCCCCGCGCGTCCCGGGGGGGTGTCCCGTGGGTGTCCCCGTGGGTGTCCCCGCGTTTCCCGTGTTTTGTCCCCGTGTTTTGTCCCCGTGGGTGTCCCCGCGTGTCCCGTGGGTGTCTCCCCCGTGTCCCCATGGGTGTCCCCCGTGGGTGTCCCCCGCGCGTCCCGGGGGTGACCCCGTGGGTGTCCCCGAGTGTCCCGTGGGTGTCCCCCGCGTGTCCCCCGGGCCGTGCGGCCGGAATTCCGCTAGTTCTGAACTTTTTCCCGAAAAAAAAGCTCACTACTGGCAGAACTCGGCCGCGCGCCCCACCGCGGGCACTTGGGGGGCACTTGGGGGGCACCG
>NW_026625537.1:0-1273 GCF_030028575.1 Malurus melanocephalus | reverse complement strand
GGGGGGGTTATGTACAACGGAGCTGTGGGGCTGCCCCACAGCGGGCGGGGGGGCTGAGCTGCCGTGGGGCTGAGCCCGTGTGGGGCAGAGCGCGGTGTGGGGCAGAGCCGTGGGGCAGAGCCCTCCATAGGGCACAGCCACCATAGGGTAGAACCCGATATAGGGCTGAGCCCGTGTGGGGCAGAGCTGTGGGGCAGAGCTTCCATGGGGCAGAGCCGTGGGGCTGAGCCCGGTGTGGGGCAGAGTTTCCATGGGGCAGAATCTTCCATGGGGCAGAGCTGCCGTGGGGCTGAGCCGGTGTGGGGCAGAGCCGTGGGGCAAAGCCCTCCACAGGGCACAACCACCATAGGGTAGAACCCGATGTGGGGCAGCCCCGCCATGAGGCAGAGCCCAATGTGGGGCAGAGCCCGATGTGGGGCAGAGCCCGATGTGGGGCAGAGCCCAATGTGGGGTAGAGTTTCCATGGGGCAGAGCCCAATGTGGGGCAGAGCTGTGGGGCAGAGCCCGATGTGGGGCAGAGCTGTGGGGCAGCCCCGCCATGGGGCAGAGCCATGGGGCAGAGCTCTCCCTGGGGCAGAGCCCTCCATGGGGCAGAGCTGTGGGGCAGCCCCACCGTGGGGCAGAGCCGTGGGGCAGAGCTCTCCCTGGGGCAGAGCCCTCCATAGGGCAGAGCCATGGGGCAGAGCTCGATATAGGGCTGAGCCCGATAAGGGGCTGAGCTCACCGTGGGGCAGAGCCGTGGGGCAGAGCCCTCCATGGGGCAGAGCCCGATACAGGGCAGAGCCCAATGTGGGGCAGAGCTGTGAGGCAGAGCCCAATGTGGGGCAGACCCCGATATAGGGCTGAGCCGTGGGGCAGCCCTGCCATGGGGCAGAGCCGTGGGGCAGAGCCCTCCATGGGGCAGAGCCCGATATAGGGCTGAGCCCGATAAGGGGCTGAGCTCACCGTGGGGCAGAGTCTTCCGTGGGGCAGAGCCGTGGGGCAGAGCCCTCCATGGGGCAGAACCCGATATAGGGCAGAGCCGTGGGGCAGAACCGTGGGGCAGAGTCCGATGTGGGGCAGAACCCGATATAGGGCAGAGCCCAATGTGGGGCAGACTTTCCATGGGGCAGAGCCCGATGTGGGGCAGAGCCCTCCGTGGGGCAGCCCCATGGCCGTGGGGCGCGCCCTACGCTGGGGACACCTGGCTGGAGGACACCGAGGACACCTGCGTGGCCTGGGACGAGCCGGACACGTCGTCATCGTCCCCAAAGGGGCTCCGGCCACAGAACAC
>NW_026625536.1:0-11240 GCF_030028575.1 Malurus melanocephalus | reverse complement strand
CTGCTGAAGGAGCAGCCCCAGAACCAGATGTGCACAGGGGTGTGACTGCTCACCGTGCTGGCCATCACCGCACTGAGGTACCTGCTAAACCCTCTCAGGGATGAGCCCAGCACTGTGTCCACCTGGACAGGCCCTGAGGTGCTGCTCCCATCACCAGTAACCAACTGGGCCCTCTCTTTGCAGCTCTGTGGTGTTGGTGCTGCAGGATGACACACAGCTGACAAGCTCCTGCTTTCTCAGTGTCCTTTGTCTTCCTCCAGAAGGGGAAATGACCAGCCTGGAGGATTCCCTCTATACTCAGGTGAGTGCTGGTGAGCTGCAGAAACCCCAGGCCCTCTGGGCTTCTCCTGTCCATCCTGTGCTGCCCCTGATCAGAGATCCAAGGCATGGCAGGCTCTTGCTTTGCTTTCCCACCCTCATCCCTTCCCAGGGATCTGTCATGCCCAGCACCACAGGCTGCTGTGCCTGCAGGACACTGCCTGTCCCTGGATYTCCTGGGCAGTGTGGGCATCCTGCCCTGGGAATTGGGATCAGTCTCCAGGGTGGGAGGGACAGCAGAATCCCTGCCATTGCTCTTTCTTCCCTGTAGACCCTGGATGCCATGGACACCATGCTGAAGGCCGTGGTGCTCAACTCTCCTGCCTTCAGAGCTGGCGAGGTGCTGCAGGACATCTTGGAGGTCTGGCCTGTGCAGAGTGGGGGTCCCAGGGCTTTTCCTCACCCTGGGGTGGGGTTGCYCACTCTGGGGTGGATGGTCCCAGCCCAGTTGTGAGCAGGCAGAGTTCACTATGGGGAGGAGGTTCACCCATCCTGGGGCTCAGCTGGAGCACAGAGGCTGCAGAGGGTGGCACCTGCCTGGCCACAAGGTTGGCCTTGGCCTTTGTCCCAGGCACAGGAGCCTCCAGAGGCTGAGCTCAAGGTGACAGGAAGCCTTGAAGGACGGTGGGAGCTGCCACAGGAGCTGGTGTCTGCTCCCAGGGCTCACTTCAGCCTCTCTCTGCCCAGGTGCTGCTCACCTTCACCAGCTCCAAGAGAGCAGTTGTGTGGGACAGAGGCTTGGARAGGATTTGCATCCTGAGCCATTGGCTGGCCAGCTGTTCCATACTGGAGGTGAGGACTGGGCACCCTCCAGCCATCTCCCCAGCCCCGGGGGTGGTTCAGCTGCAGCTCCCAGGTGCCTGCAAGGCCAGCCTGGGCACAGGCTCTGAGCTGAAGGCTCTCAGTTCCTCCATTTCACCCCTGGGCTTCCCAGCAGGAGCCAGCTCTGCCCCAGCCCTGTGTTGGACAGGCCTGCCCAAGTGGCATGGAGGGAGCTCTCCCTGCTGGGGCTACTGACCACTGGTTTCTCTGGGAGATGGAGCCTGCAGGGCCCTGCCAAGCTCTGAGCCCTGTGTCCAGCCCTGGACACACTGTGAGGGTCAGGGCTTTGGCCTCAGACATTCTGCTCTTCTGCCTGCCTCCCCCAGGCTGGCCAAAATGAGGACAGAGGTGCTGCCTGTGGACAGATCTAGATCCCAGTCCTTGGGAAGGTGCTTGGACATCTCATCCTCATGTCATTTGAGGAAGAAAAATCAACTGTGTGGCTCTGGGTGGTCTCTACACSCTCCTCAAATTCATCTGTCAGCAGAAAGGCAAGAGAAGCTGTGGTGGGCTGCATCCCCCGCACAGTGACATCCCTGGACACACCTGCCAGTCTTCCCGGGCATTTTGATGGACYCTTGTGCCTGGTGCAGGTGCCACCATTCCCCAGCACTGCTGTCATCTCTGTTCCTTCCCCACACTCTCGGTCCCAGGCTGCTGATGGTCCCGTGCAGCTGAGCTGCTCCTCCARGCAGGACTGAGCCCCACTCTGCCCCTTCCCCGTGTCCCCTGGAGAGCTCTTGTCCTGCCCTGTCCTGCCCTGTGAGCCCTTCCTCCTCCCCAGTACCGCAGCCACGGTGTAACTGGGGCTGCATGCAGAGCTCCAGGGCTCGGAGCTGCCCAGGCCAGCAGCACTGGGAACAGACACCAGAGGCAGGTTCCCCTTTGCACCACTGCACCTCCTCCTCCTCCGAGCAGCTCCTCCCCAGCCATTCCYGGCTCCTGAGATGTGTCAGGATGTGGTTGGCTTGCTGGCACAGCAGCTGTGTCTCACTGACACCATCCCCTGCTCTTCAGGTGTGACACTGCCAGAGGGTGATGCACAGCTCCAGGCCCATCGGGGAGCCAGGATCACCTCCTTGCTTCCTTCTCCCAGTGCCAAGGACTTCATCGAGGTATTGAGCCCTCCCCTTGCTGGGACTCATGTCCACAGTATTTCTGTGAGCAAAGGGGCCCAGGATCAGCCAGGCTCCTTTCCTTCCTGCCACAGGCCTTTGTAAAATACCTGGGACCTTCCGAGAGGAGAGGCATCATCCTCTCAACCATTCCAATGTTCCACTACTCATCTACTCACACACAGCAGGTGGCCCTCAGCATGCTGGAGGTGATGGGGAGAGACCCTGACTGGTGGCTGGTGGATGTGAGTGACCTGTGTCTGGATGTCCTGCTGCCTTGGTTTCCTGCCTCCCTCCATCCCTCCCACATCCAGATGTCTCGGGCACCTGAAGCCACCTCGAGGCAGCAGARGGATAGGAAGRGCAGCTGAGGACACAGCTCCAGCCACAGCACCGCCCTCACCTCTATCCCCTCCAGGTGCCAAACATTGTGAGCCAAATCTACCACACCAGGTCAGTCATGGACACCCAAGTCCAGCACAGCCTCCACTCCCTGCTTCTCCTGGTGGCTGACAAGAGCTCTGGGCAGGTGGTCACAACGCTGCTGCAGATGGCTCCACCAGGAGACAGCTCCTGGCCCTGACAGCCACTGTGGGGAGAGGGACCCTGAGACCCTATGGCTGCCAGACGCAAGGAATGCTGCAGGACCCCCAACGAGGAAGATACCAGGAAAAAGTTTTTTATGGAAAGAGTGATAAAGCATTGGAATGATCTGCCYGGGGAKGTGGTGGAGTCACCATCCCTGGATGTGTTWAAAAAMAGATTGGATGTGACACTTGGTGCCRTGGTTTAGTTGAGGTGTTGGGGAAYGGGTTGGACTCGAAGATCTTGAAGGTCTCTTCCAACCCRGGTGATTCTGTGATTCTGTGATTCTGTGAGGAGKGGRCCCTTCATCCCAGCACRCYTTCCTGCCCTGCTGGGGCTCATCCCGGCCTGCAGCAGCCACAGCAGGCTGAGGCAGCCCAGAGGCAGCCCAGAGGCAGCACCCTGCTCCTCAGCCATCTCCTGCCTGCCTGGCCAGGATCCCCGGGCACCCCTCACCCGGCAGGGCTGGCCCAGGCCCTGCTGACAGTGCTCTGCCTCGCAGCAACGCCCTCAGACTGGGGCAGGTGATGTTCGCAGTGCCCCAGACTGTGGAGAAGGTGTTGGAGGAGCTGCACATCCAGCTCCAGGACCAGAAGAACGGAATTTTCCAGACCTACGATGAGAACAGCTGCCTGAGTGGCGCGGCTGTGAGTCAGCAGGAGAAGCCCTGGTGCYCTTGTCCTCAGCTGTGGGAGGGRAGCAGGAGCTGTGCCAGGGRTTGTGGTTTGAACCGTGGCTGAACACCAAGGCACCCACGACATTTCCCCCCTACCCCCATGAGAGGCAGAGGGGAGAGCAAAACCCTAATTAACCCAAAGATTTATGGCTTTTAGATAAGGTAACAGATTGAAAGATTTCATCCTCCATGATGGTCAAACAGGCTTTAGCTTAAGTTGCAAAATAGGTTTATTACTAAAACTACTGAGAATAACACACGGAAAGGGAAGAAAGAAATTAACCCAAATTGCAAACTAACTTGTTTTGAATTCTTCTTAAATAAGAGAGCATATGTGATCACAGAGGTGTAACCAGCATCTCCAGCTGGCACAGGTTTGGCCAGCAGCCTGTCCATCACCTTCAGAGCCATCAGAGATGGGCCCTAAAAGACACGGGGCAGGGCTCTTTTTGCTGGACATGATGAAGATAACTTCTAGAATCTCCTCACAGGAGCCATTTTTATGGTTTTGTGGTCCCATCCCCCACCACTAAAAAGCTGGACCAAGCAAAACCACCACAGCCAGGCACTCCTGCAGCGTTTCTTTCAGGTGCCAGCCTGCAATGATGTGCAAGAGGAGGGATTTGCTCCACTGTACAACACCAGCAGGTTTCTGATGTGTTCAGACAACAGCACAGATCCACAGATGCTCTCCCTGGTGCTCAGGGCCCTTGTGGTGCTGTCAGAGAGAGCTGACACGGTGAGCAGGGCGCTCTAGGGACAGACACACCTGGAAGCTTTGAGGCCCTGGGCAAGGTGGTGGCTTGGCCTGGGCTGGGAGTCAGGACATGGGGACACGGTTCCCTCCCTGCCTGGCAGGGCCTGGTGGCTGCCTGGGGCATGGACCTTCTCACTAAACAGCAACTGTCTTTTCATGCAGGCAAGAAAAATGAAGGTCCTGGTGCCAGACCTGGTGAGCCTGCTGTGGCATCACCACGTGTCTCTGGCCATGAAGGCCCTGATGGTCCTCCAGRATGTGCTGGGGCACCTGAAGGGGAGCGAGGCCAGTTCCATCGCCGTGGGCCTGGCCAAGGCGCTCCGGCCCCACTTCCATGTGGTGAGGCCGATGCAGAGCCGAGCCCTGCGAGGGGCACCGGGCTGTGACAGCAGCACTCGGGGCAGGCTCCCCTCCCCTGGGCTCTCCTGGGATGGATTCTGGGCCTGCTTCTCCCCTCCCTGGAACCTGACCCCGGAGCATCGCCCCTCACCTCAGCTCTGCTCACAGCCCTCCTCACCGTGGGCAGGGAGCTGACCTTTCCTCGTTCCTTCTAGAAGGAGAGCTGGGTGCGGGAGCACTGCCTACGGTCCTGCAGAGGCTGCTGAGGACAGCGGTGGGGAGMGACAAGAAGTGGATGAAGAACTACRCACAYGGYGTTCTGGCCCCGCTCACCCTTCACATCAATGACCATTGCCCAGCGTGGGCCAGGTACGGATGTCCAGGCTGAGCGCTGGCACAGAGGGGGGTGGCTGACTGTATTGGGTCTGACTGAGGTAAAGCTCAAGCCCTTCCAGTGCTGTGTTTTGCATGAGTGCTGGACGGGAGCTGATAACAGAGCAGTGTTTAGGCTATTGCCAAGCAGCGCTGTCCCTCTGACATTCCTTCCCCCTCAAAGGGATGGGWGTGTGTAAGATCCTGGGAGGGGACAGGACTAGGCCAGCTGACCCAAAACAACCAAAGGGATATTCCATACCATATGATGTCAGCCCAGATATATAAGCGAGGAGAGAGAGAGGGAAAGGAGGGGCATTCATGAGTTTTCAATGTTTGCCTTCCAGAGCAACCACTACACGTGCTGAAGCCCTGCTTCCCGGGAAGTGCCCGAACAACGCTGATAATGGGAAGTAGAGATTGATTTCTTTCTTTGCCTTTAGCTTTTGCGCGCGCAAGTCTTTGCTTATATTTTGTATCTTAGCTGTAATAAAACTACTTTATCTCACCCCGCTGGCTGTTCGCCATCTTACTTCCCCCCACCCCAGAGGGAAGGGGAGTGATAGGGTCAACCCACAACAGTCTTTCTTGGCGCCCAATGTGGGGCGAGATAAAGGTAGTCACCACGGCCTGCAAAGGAATCCCAGCTCCGGCGCCTGGAGCAGCTCCTCCCCCTCATCCACTGACCTTGGTGCCTGCATCCTTCACATATTTCTCAGCCTCCTCCACTGGCAAAACTACTCTGTGTGCCCYTTGTTTTGATTTCTTCTTAAATATGTTTTCACAGAGGTGTAACCACCATCTCCAATTGGCYCAGGTTTGGTCAGTGGCATGTCCATCATCCTCAGAGCACGCAGCAATTGGCTSTGCTGGACATGGTGGAAGCCTCCAGAAGCTTCTCACAGGTGCCATCTTTTTTTGCCCCCCCCCCCCCTTCCAAAAACTGGGCCAAGCAAAACCAACACACCGACACCCCCTGGGCGCTGGGCAGTGCTCCCCCAGCACAGCCCCTGCCAAGGGTCCCTGCGGAACCAGTGCAAGGACAGCCATGTCCAGCACCTGCCCTGCCTGCTCCTGCAGGGCTCAGCACCAGCCCAGCACCAGCCAGGCCTGGACAGCTGTGTCCCCAAAGGTGTTGGAGGCCAGGGCTTCAAGCCTCAATCCCTGTGCCCAGGGGCTGTTCCCGGATGCTTTGGCAGGGGCATGTCCCAGCTCTTTAAGGGCACGGTCACCCCAAGTTGCCTTTTCTGGGCCTTGGAGTCACCTCCCAGCTTCTGCTGTCCCACAGGCCCCCAGGAAAGCTCTCCGTGCAGTTGCAGAGCTCCTCAAGTGGAAGGAGCTGAAGCAMATGGTGAGAAATGGCAGACCTGGAGGATGGCCGATTGCTTGGTGAGGATGAGCCCAGGGACTGTGCTGGGCTGTGGGGTCTGCAGTTGGGGCTGGGGAAAAGAGCACACAGCCTGGGGCTGCAGCCTTGTTCCTGGCTCAAGAACAGAGCYCCAGGGGCTCTTCTCCAGGCCCATCTCCCCTCCCTGCACCCAGCAGGAGGGAGGAGGGCTCTCAGTAACGGAGGTGCTGGCAGGAGGGGCTGCTCCAACCACCTGGATGATCTGTGACAATGCCCACACCCTCATGCTCTCTCCAGATGGAGAAGGACAGCACCAGGGCTGAGCAGTACCTTCATCAGAGCCTGCAGTACCTGAGGGACCCTCAGGAACGTGTGCAAGATGGGACCATGAGGTTCATCAGTGAGCCCCAGCTTGGGGTCCCTCTCTGGGCAGTCCCTGCTCCCCCCGGCCCTTGCCCAGTGCCACCCCCAGGCTGTTGGTGGTCCCCTGGTTGCTGGGAGCGTGCTGGACAGCAGCAGGGGCTGACAGAGCCCCGTGCCCAGGGATCAACGTGCGGCATCTCAAGGACCAAAGCAAGGAGCTGGTTCTCAGTAGTGAGTGGTGAGTGAGGGCTGGGGGAGTGAGGGCTCTCTGCAAACAAAGGAACTCAGCTCTGTTTGGTCACAGAACTTCAGGCCTTGGAGAAAGATGAGTGTGAATTCATCTGCTGCCTGGCAGCTCAGACCAGTGTGATCCTGAGGATGCTGAGGGAGCGGTGAGCGCCGGGACGGTCCCTGTGCGCGCTGTGGTGCCGCTGAGCCGGGGCCTGAGCCAGAGCAGGACATTCAGGCAAGGCTGAGCAGGGACTTCCTGACCTCCTCAAGTCCTTCTCAGAGAGRGCTCTGGCTGTGGCCAGATCCAAGCCCTGCCCCAGACTTTATGGGGTTAATGTCTGAAGCTTTACCCCAGCAGTTGATGACTGAAGGGTCATACAGGTGTCATTGAGCATGGACACCGCTTTGTCCTAAGGATTATGGCTGGCAAGCCAACTGCAGTTTTGTAAATACAGTTCCCTTCTTGTTTAAGTAACACGTTGACAATTTCCTTTTATGACAAGGAAACCAGCCTGGTTCATCAGTGGGAGACAGCTGATGGAACCTTTTGCTGGGATTCCAGCAAAGCTTTCCAGACTATCTCTCCCAGGATTGTTCAGGACAAACTGYCCAGCYCCAGCTGGATAAACACACCGTGTGATGGGTGACAACGGGCTCACGGGTCAGGCACAGTGATGACCGGGGTGGCATCAGGCTGGCACCAGTCACTGGTGGGGTCCTGCAGGGCTCTGTCCTCAGCCCTGTGCTTCTCAACRTCTCCATAAATGCCTTGGACACAGGACTGGAAGGGACACTGAACGATTTCCAGCCAATACAAAATGGGAAGAGCTGCTGGCTCCCTGGAAGGCCTGAAGGCCCTTGGAGAGATCTGGACACAGGGAAGAGATGGGCAATCACCAACCACATGGAGCCCAATGAACACAAGTCAGCACTGGATTCTGCCCTGGCATGGGGCAATCCAGAATGTACGGACAGACTGGGGAATGAGGGGCTGCAAACAGTGCCTGGAAAGGCTCTGCGGGTCCTGGTCTGTTGGTGTGGACCTCAACACGCTGATGGACGCAGGGGGAAGGTGTCATGCATCAGCCCTTTATTATCTCACAGCACAACCCTCTATACTCTCTCCAGGATCTTCCATGGTTCCTCCACAAGTGCTCTCTAGCTGGTACCTGAACATCCCCTTTTATAGCAGCTACCTCCTGGATTCTTCATCCCAGCTGGAGAGCATCAAGCTCTCACAAATGCTCCTTGGCTACTTTCTGATTGTCTCCTTTTACAGCAGCTGAGCCCTTTAACCTTTATCTAATTAGTTACAAATCTCTATTTCTCGTCATAAAATGTCACACACAGAAGGTGCTTATCTAGAACATTCAAGGCCACAGCCAGAGGCTGCCTGCAGTCTCTCRCTGGCTTCCCAAGCTGCTCGATGGTCAGTTGGGTCTGAGTCAGCAGTGCCCTGGCAACTTCTTCCTGGGGGCAGCTCTGACCTCTGCTCTCTGGGACAAGGGACAGGAGCTGAGGGAACGGCTGGAGCTGTGTCAGGGAGGGCTTAGGTTGGGTATCAGGAAAAGGTTCTTCCCTCACACGGTGCTCGGTGCTCGGACACTGAACGGGCTCCCCAAGGAATGGGCACAGCCCCAAGGCTGCTCCTCACTCAGAACCAAACTAACTGGCTCTTGTCTGGATGCCAAAGAGAGAGCAGATGATTAAATGGAGTCAAGGAAAGGAATTCTTTATTGAAGAGTAATTGAAGCAGGAAAGAACTAAGGACAAGAGCTGTAGGTTGCAGCAAGAGCACCTTCCCATTGTTGTTGTGTCCTCTAACAGCTTCCTCCCCTCTCTCCTGTTGGGCCTGGATTTTCCCTGACACAGGACTTCTTAYCCCTTGTGATGGAAAGAAGCTGGGAATAGTTCTCTGATTAATGCCATGTAGGAAAGAAAAAGGGAAAAACCCCAACTTTGTGGCCCTATAGGCTCCTGTGTTTGTTCAGGGGCTGTTGGCTCTGCCAGCCCACCCCACCAGCCCTGACCCAGAGAATTCAAAGCTTTTTCAGTCCCACTGCCTGCTCTCTGACAGAAGGGAGCTGTTGGAATGTTTAAATTGCTTGTTACGAAAATCAGAAAGGATTTGGTTCTTGGTGCTTTAATTTGCAGCAGATCCATGCTTTTCCTCTATTCCAGTGGGCCTGTGAAGCAACTTAGTGGGGAACTTCTTTTCCCTTTTCAAAGAAATGCTCAGACTTTCTGTTTCTCTTTTGTCCACAGCATCGCAAGAGTGATGGAGCAGGAGTGTGCTGGAAATCAGAATTTCAGGGATTATCTGGATTGGTACATGTGATGGGGCTGCATGAGATCAGGTCAGCAATTAGACCCTGATTTTGTGATTTACAGCTGGATTTTTCCTCTAATCCCAATTCCCAATGCTGTGGTGGTACCAGGTGTGCTGCTGGTGGGTCCGGGACCCTCAAACTGGCATCTAGGACCCATAAACTGGGGTTTGAGTCCCTCAAATTGGGGTTTCCAGATCCTGGAGCCCTAAATTTGGGTCAGGGACCCTCAAACTGCAATCTAGGTCCTTAAACTAGGATTCTCAAAATTCAGATTTGGTACCCCCAAACTGGAGTCTGCAGCCTTCCAACGGGGTCTGGGATCCTCATACTGGGTTCCCTGCTCTCCAAACTGGGACCCARGCCTCTCAAACTGGGATCTGGAATCCTCAAACTGGGTCTGGACCCCCCACCTGGACTCTGGGCCCCTCAAAGTGGGGTTTGGGAACTTCCAACTGGATGTGGGACCCTTGAACTGAGAGCTGGGACCCCTAAACTGGGTCTGGGCCCTTTAAACTCTTGCACCAACTCTGGGCTTGTTCCCCAGGTGCCAATTCCCTCCCCAAGCCAAGGGATTTCTATTTTTCATTCTGGTTTCTCAGGAAGGAGCTGGGGATTTCTTGCAAAAGGGCTGATCCCATCCAGACCAGCAGAACTGACACTGGTTTGGAGTAGAGGGTCAATGGTCAGTGGTCACGACCCCCGTTTGGTTGGGTTATAAAGTGGCTGAATTTGCACTCAATGGTGGCTTTTGCGGATGATGCCCTGAAAAAAATTGGGGGAAACATATGGGGGAGGTAGGATACGGTTTTATTTGGGGGTACAGAGACAAAAAGAGGGTGGGAGACCTCAGGGAGCAGTTTTGGGGTCCCCCTTAAGAAGGGAAGGTGAGTGGGGGAACGCAGGATGGAGATTTGGGATCCTCAGGGTGGGCTTTGTGTGGTCTCAGGGGTGGATTAGGGGGCCCCAGAGTGGGTTTTGGAAGGCCCCAGGATGGATTTTTGGGGTCCCAGAGTTGATTTAGGAGGGTTCCAAGACAGGTTTTGAGGTCCAAGGGTAGATTTTGTGGGTCTCAAGATGCATTTTAGGTTCCCAGAATGAGTGCTGAAGGGCCCTGGGATGTGTGGAGGTCTTGGGGGTTGGCACGGATTTCACAGCCGGATTTCACGGTCCCGCTCAGTGCAGGGGCTTTGAGCATTCCCAGGGTGGATTTAGAGGTTTCATGGTGAGTTTTGGTGTCCCCAGGATGGATTTTGGCTTGTCAGGTTGGGTTTTGGGGTTCTGGAGTAGGTTTTTGGGGTCCCAGGCTGGATTTTGGGGGGTCTAGGGTAGGTTTTGGGGGTCCCGGGATGGATTTTAGGGTTCCAGCACCCGCAGTGCGAAGTCCAGTGCAGGGGCGCTGTGGGTCAGACACCCCATGGACACCACGTCGATGTGGGGCCCCAAGAACTGGGGAAGGGTCTCCAAAACGATCCCCCCGCTGGCCTCCACCGTCACCCCAGGGTACACGGCCTTGACCTGCGCCGCCGCCGCGTGCAGCTCCTGGGGGGAACACCCTGTTAGCAGGGAGCACCCCCTCCCCAAAACTGGGGTGTGCAGGGCAGAGCTCCACCCCAGAAAACTGGGGGGTACAAAGGGCAGAATATCCCCCACCCCAGATTGGGGGTTTCACTTCCCAAATCTCACCAGTTTGGGACCCCACTACAAGAAACCACCAATTTGGGGATTACTCCAACCCCTGACCTCCAAAATTGGGGTGCCCACTCCAAAACCCTCCAAACCAAGGGTTATTGCCTATAAACCAGAAGCCCCACTAAATTGGGGGTGTCCCACACAACATCTGCCCAATTGGGGGTTTCCCAAACACCACTGACCCCCAGAACAGCCCTCAATTTGGGCTCTCCAACCCACTGACCACCAAAATTTGGGGCCCCCCAACCCAGAACCCCCAAAATGGTGCTCCCCCCACCTAAACTCCCCAGGTCAA
>NW_026625535.1:0-11941 GCF_030028575.1 Malurus melanocephalus | reverse complement strand
AGGGTGATTTTGGGATGGGATCTGATCCACTCGACTGCAGCTGCAAAAGCAGGACAGAGGCACTGGCCGTGAGGACGGGGCTGTCCTGAGCAGGAGGGACCCCCCAGCCCGTGAGCCCCTCACTCAGCTGGGAGCAGGAGAGACCAGGGACAGGGACAGGGGACAAACAGGGCCAGGGACACAGCCAGGGCACAGCCTGTGACAGCACAAGTGCCCAGGGCCGGGGGTGTCGGTGCCAGCAGAGCAGGAGGCCCCTTCCAGAGCCCTGGGAACAGCCCCAGCCCTACCAGCGCTGTGCTCTGGGTGACACTGTCCCCTCCCTGCAGAGCTGGCCCGGCACTCACACAGACATCCTCTGAGGGTTCGTTTCTGTTTATTCCAGGTTGCTGAGCTGCCCGGGGGACCATGGGGCTCCTTCACTCTCCCGTTTCTGGTGCAGAACCCATTCTCCACATCTTCATTCACTGCACAAGCGACACTTCCCTGCTTGTCACAAGTGGCTTCTTGTGCCCGATGCAAGAGTGTAACCTCAGCTGCTGGTGCATCTTGGGGACGCTCCTTCACAACCCCATGAACGGAAGACAATTCACTCTTCTCCAGCTCACAGCTGAGATCGTTCTTGGCATAAAGGGCAGCTGGCTCGGGGAGCATCAGCAGTGCTGAGAAAGCCTTTTGGAGTTCAGCCTCGGGCACAGTTTTACAATGACGATCGCAGGCTGAAAGGACCGTGATGCGAGATCCCGGCTGGTCCGGGCTGAGGAAGGCGCTGCCGGCTCAGCCCTGCCCTGTCCCTGCTCCCCGCAGATCGGTGGCGACAGAGAAGCGACGCTCCTGTGGCTGTCACCGAGCCCCAAGGAATCCCCTCCGAGGCGGAGCCTCCDCTCAGCAAACGCTGCCAGGACAGAGAGAAAGCTCTCAGCTGCGGGCTCCGATCACAAAGGGAGCGGCTCCACCCCCGCCATTCCCGTTCTGCCCGCGGCACCGGCACAGGAAGGGACAGCAACGATTTTGGGCACAGGTAGAGATGGAATGTATTGATGGTTGGGGTCAGCTACCACAAACAGCAATGAATAATGAGGAAGGCAACGACAGCAGCAGCGCTGGCACCGTAACACAGCTGGGGTCACACACGGCCATGGCACAGCATCACAGAATCCTCGCAGTTGGACGGGACCCACAAGGATCATCCAGTGCAACCCTTTGGGAATGGTCCCTGTGGGGTCACATCCCAACCTCGGCACTATTGGCACTGTGGTCTAACCAAGGTCACATTCCTGTGGCAGCACAGGTGTCCAGGCAATACAGAAACGCTTCTATGAACATACAAATACAGGGTGGGGGTATAAACATGCAGTGCTAGAGACACGGGATGGTTCTGGGATGGTTCCAGAAGGAGAAGGAAACCCTGAGCGCCAGCCCTGGCAGCCACACAGGAGCTTCCATATCATCTCCTCCTCCTAGAGGTTCATCTCCTGCAGAGCGGGCACTGAGGTGACTGAGGTGACAAGAAGCAGCTCTGGAGTTCTCAGGATTGTCCCCGGCATCCCTCGCCCTGGCGGGTCGGAGCCCGGGCACACCGAGCGCTGGCAGCGCCCTTTGTCTGAGAAGGTCTGGTAACAGGGACTTTGTTCCCTTGCAGGGAAGGCGGAACTTGGCTCCGTAGCCCAGGGGCAGTCAGGACCAGGCTGCGCCTCCACTTAAACGCCGCTGTTCCTGCTCCGGACTGCTTTCGGTTGCGAGGGGCTCTGAAGTTCATGCCGTCCCACCCTGTCCGGCACACGAACATCTCCCCCCGCACCACACCAGGGGCTCCCAGCCCGGTCCCGCAGGTCCGGAAACACTCCCAGGGACGGGACAGCCACCCCTGTGCTACCGACAGCAACCGGGACGAGCCAGCGCTGCTCCGGCACCGGCTCCTGCCGAGGCATCAGCGGGAAGGAGACCGCGGGCAGCCGCTCCCGCAGCGGCCTCAGGGCAGGGGGAACACGGGGGGGACACGGGAGAACGAAACAGCYACAACBCTCCCTCCCGCTCCCCCCGCCCGCAGCGAGCCCCGAGCCCCGGCGCAACCGAGCGCTTCTCCCACCTGCGCTGGGGCCGCCTCCGAGCTCCGCCGCCGCCTCACCGAGCTGCAGTCACTGTCGCCGCTCCCGGGGCTCCAGAGACGCTCCGGCAATGGCGACAGCGCCGATCCGAGAAATGCGGAGCGGACCGCCCACCGGGACTCTTTAGGAACCCCGTTCTGACCAATCAGCGCGCGAGAGGGAGTCGGGACGGGAGAAATCGGCCCATGGGAGCACGGGTATCTCCCGCACACAGCACGGAACCGCCCCTCGGTCTTTCCGTTACCCCGAATTCACATTTCCATAAATAGCTCCTGGCGCGGTGCCCGGGCCGGGCAGGAGGCCGAGGAGCCGCCGGGGCAGAGTTCCGAGTGCAGCACTCACTCCTCCCGCAGCCCCGCTGGAGCCCAGGCCGGAGCAGGACAAGGATTCCTCCCCTGAGTGAGAGGCAGTGACAGGGCCCGACTGTGACCCCCATCCCCTGCGGCACGGGGGGTGGAGGGGGGAGGGAATGGGGGATGAAGAGAAGCGTGGGAAGGAAGGGAAGGGTGGGGTGGGGGTGTTTTCTGAGCATTTGATTCACTTCTCCTGCTCCGATCTCTTTGATAATAAATTCAATTAATGCCACTGTTGTTGCATCTGTGGCATAGGAAAAGGCTGCTTTAAGCATTGACATTGTCAGGAGGAAGAAGGATTAAATTTGGGTCTAAAGTCCCATCAATGTTTACCAAGATAAACAAAGGTGCAGGAGCAGATAAGGGTGCAAGAAAGATATCAGTGGTAATAAAATAACAGGAGTTAGAGGTAAATCAGCAGGGGACTCTGCCCCGGGGGAGGGAGGATCTCTCTCGCAGGGGAAGGGGTTCAATTCCTTGTCCTATATTAGGAAGATTGGGAACAAATCCAGGTGCATTTTGTAAAAGGATGGACACTGGGAATGGGAGCATCCTCCGGTAAAACCCAGGACTCCTCCAAGCCCTCTCCTGGCAAGAGCAGAGAAATTGTGAAGGGAATCAGAAGTTTCTGCCCCATCAGAGCTTATGGGAAATGGAAAATTCAGATTTTTAGCAGGTAAAAGAGCTGCTTATTCCATATGAAACACCCTGCAAGGGAAGTTAAGAGATGATCTTGTCACAGCTGTCAGTCAAACGGGCACCTTTTCCATGCAAATAAATTCAAACTGGGGAAATGATGGACAACCCATGGAATCTTGTACATGCTCAGCTCTCCAGAAACATTCCTGGGGAGAACTCACTGGAAAACTTGGAGGTAGAGATCAAGTCTTGTGAAGGGGAAATTCAGATTAAAATCACTGATTATAATACAAATCTATTCGTGAGTTAACATTTGGAACCTTGGATTTTCATGGGACAGGGAATGACTTCCTGATCTGAGCCTATCCCAGAGCAAACCAAGGACACACCAATATTCGTTAAGGAAGGAACCAAAGACCAGAACTTGTAAGAATGAAACAAACTGCACAAAGGACTTGCAAGAGTGAAAAAACATCCCTGAAAGTTCAAAAGGCTTTTGGCTGTCACTAACTGAAAAACGAGGTTCTCTCTACAGTGAAAATTTTAAGAGTTTAATAATTGACAATTGGATACATAAAAAGCAAAAGGGACACGACGTTGGGTGCTTGACAATCTGCCAGAGGCACGCCAGGTATTGACAGAAATCGCTTTAAGTACATTCTGTGTTACATCAGCCTAATGCCTATTCATAGACATTTATGCATATTTAAACTTGTCTGGTAACTGTTTAACCTGGATCCGCCTTTTTACAGCCTAGTTACAGCTCCTGGGGTCATGTTCATGTGGCTCCTATCCCACAACTTCAGCAGATGGTTTTTGTTGATAGAGAAGTGTTTATAACAGGGGCCCCTGATGGGTCACAACACCCCTGAACCTTCCATGCAGATAAGCCTATCCAAAGGTTAGGGGCCTCACCAGCCAGACTCCTTTTGCCACAAACGATGGATGCATTACCAGCTCCTCTGACCAGAGACTTTTTCTAATACGCATATTCTTCCATTCCCCCTTTCGGTCAGGTTCTGTGTTGGTAGCCTTGGGGAAGCTGATCCTTTTCTCATGCATTTCTTTCTCCTTCACTTATCTTTTGGTCAGTGTAATTGCAGCCAGGGCACCATTCATGATCTCAATGAGTCTCCCTGTTACTTCTTGTACAGTTTTGCTATAATGTGTAAAAAAAAAACCCTACATGGAAAGTTTAAATCACAATCTGCAATACTTCAGTTATTGCAAGATAATCAAACGTGTTCTATAACTACATCTGAATTACAAAGAAAATAAGAACAGTAATTATTTCACAGTCATGTTTACATAACTAAACTTCTTCTACAAATAAGACAATATTATACCAGGATACACAAAACATAGCATCTACCTTTAATCTCTGTGAGAACCAACACTACAATATGTGTTTGTCACACACATAGCACTCGTCTTAATATTTGCAGAAGCCAACACTATGTGTTTATAATACGAACAGATTTTTGGGGAGTGGGTTCATGATGCAATGTGACTCTGGGTATAACCCCCCCAATTTTGCCAGGCACAGTAGCAAATGGCAGAAATCGATTAGTACAGGAGTTAATAGCAATTAATAAAATATGGGAGTTAAGCCATCCACACTCCTAACCCCACTAAAAGAGAATTTGGGAGGGATCACTGTAAACATTTCAAGGACACATTTCCTGCACATCTCTGGGCCACTCCAGACACAAACTCTTCCCATCTGAGTGGGAAAATCCACAGCCAGGACTGCATTAGCTCGAGGATTTAAAAACAGCCCCACGGTTTTTGGGACTGCACTGGCAAAGGAATGAGAGCAATGGAAGAGCTTTAATCCCCACGGGGCTCTGCTGATGTGCTGAGAGGCAGCGACACTGAAGAGCAGAGCAGGGACCCGACTGCTGAATGATTGAACTTCTGGGTGTGAAATGGTCACGGGGAATGGAGGGAAAAGGGCTGAGGGGTCAAAATGGCTGGGACATTTGTGAGTTTTGAAATTCTCCCACTCCTCGAGGCTCAGCCCTTCACCCGCTGGGGAGATGGAAAAGCGCCCGGAGCGAGCACTGCCCTGCGCTGGAGAATTCCTGACAGTCCCTGCACTGACTCTGTGCACACACGGGTGTCTGTGCTCTGTGTCTGTGGGCAGAAATGCTGCTCCCTGAGGTGTTTGGGTTCCTCGGATATCTGAGTGAGTCAGGCCGCTAGTAAGATTGAGTTATAAACCGAGATAAAGGCTATCGAGTGTTGTTCCTCTGTTAAGTTGCTAAATTGACTTCACAGTCATAACTCAGGCTAAGTGCTGTCGACATTCCTCTGCTTAACGGTTACATTAAGGTGTAATTGGGGTTAAATGCTCGCAGGTGCTGTCCCTCTCTTAAATTGTTAAGACATCGTTTAAGGCACAAGTTATAAGCATCAGATAAGTGCTGACAGGTTTAAGTGCTGAGCAGCTTTTAGGGCGCATTTCTTTTCATCCTCGTCCTCACTGTGCTCTCATTTCCCCCCACACAGACACCTGCAGAGTTCTCTGCTCCTCTCTGCTTTGATATCCTGTGTTTTGTTTGCTTTTCCTGTTCCTTTTGCCGTCGCTGTGCCCTGACTGAGCTGTGAGGAGCAGGGTGACTGCTGCCAATGAACGCTGTCATGCTGTTGTTTCATATTAAATCTGCTTTTTGCACATCCCAGCGCTGCTGATTTTTAAGCGACCTCAAACACTCGGTTTTAGCAGCCGATTTTCTGGTTCGGGGTAATTTCCTTGTTCCSGGGACYRCCGGGAGCTCGGTGTGAGCTGGAGCTGGGGCTGAGTTCGGGATGCAGCCCCGGCAGGAGCCCAGGCCGGAGCAGGGGATGCCTGAGAGAGGCCAAAACCGCTCTGTCCCTGCAGCAAACGGGAGAGTTCCCGGCTCGGAGCGGCCCCAGTCCCGGGGAGCTCGCTGGGCCAGGAGAGCTCCAAGAGCTCGTTTTGGAGCTTTGTTTATAGAGCCCGAGGGATGGGGTTAAATCACAGCAAAGTTTCATCCTGACCACGGTTTGGGTCGGCTGCCTTCTTTAAAAATGTGAGCACAGGGATTTGGGCCGTGCAGAAAGGAAAAGAAGATGTGTAGGGCTGTTCCTAAGAAAACTTGGAGCTCGTTAGGCAGCAGCATTTCCTGGGAGCAGTCGGGCAGTTTCACAAGGCACACATTGCAGTGATCATATAGAAATAGGAAAGAACACGTGTACAAAAACGGTACCATGAAATCACCGAGCCTCCTTGGGGACTATCAGGGTGTGACGGCGCTGCCTCGCTCCCATTGCCTGATGCTCCCGCCGCGCCTCGTTCTCCGTTCCCTGATTGTTCAAAACGGGTACAGGGATGATGCTGTCACCGCTCCTTCATTATTCGGAATCGCACCGCGCGGATCCCGGAGCATCTCTGGAGCCCCGGGAGCGGCGGCAGCGGCCGGAGCGCGGTGAGGCGGCGGCGGAGCTCGGAGGCGGCCCCAGCGCAGGTGGGAGAAGCGCTCGGTTGTGCCGGGGCTCGGGGCTCGCTGCGGGCGGGGGGAGCGGGAGGGAGGGTTGTGGCTGTTTCGTTCTCTCGTGTCCCCCCCGTGTTCCCCCTGCCCTGAGGCCGCTGCGGGAGTGGCTGCCCGCGGTCTCCTTCCCGCTGATGCCTCGGCAGGAGCCGGTGCCGGAGCAGCGCTGGCTCATCCCGGTTGCTGTCGGTAGGACGGAGGTGGCTTCCATGTCTCCGGGACTGTGCGGGAAAAATTTCATCGCCAGAGGTTTCTGTACCCAAGGGAGACAGAGAAGTTCTGTAAAAGTGACTTTAATCATCCACAAAGGGAGAGGCCATGGAGCGTTTCCCATGGGGTNCGGGCGGGGGCAGCGGGAGGGAGGGTTGTGGCTGTTTCGTTCTCCCGTGTCCCCCCCGTGTTCCCCCTGCCCTGAGGCCGCTGCGGGAGCGGCTGCCCGCGGTCTCCTTCCCGCTGATGCCTCGGCAGGAGCCGGTGCCGGAGCAGCGCTGGCTCGTCCCGGTTGCTGTCGGTAGCACAGGGGTGGCTGTCCCGTCCCCGGGAGTGTTCCCGGAGCTGCGGGACCGGGCTGGGAGCCATATCGGGTACTSGGAGGTTCCCAGGGCTGAGATGGGATGAACCTGAACGCTCCTCACAACCCAGTGAGCCCCGGGACTCATTTCCCTCTATTCACCTCCTGCTCAGAGTCCTTTCGTGGTCCTGAAGGACCGTCCAAAGGGGTCTCTGGTGGTGGCCCTCACTGAGTGCCCCGATGGTACCAGTGACCTTGCCTGGAACTCACTTCTTCTTCCAGAACTCGCTAAAAGCCCGACTGTCATTCTCTTTGTCTGTTTCTGCCCTGGTTCCATCCACATTTACCATCCTGTGTGCGCACTTTCACATGCTTTTCTCTTTTATTTTTGCCAGTCTGTGATCTCAACCAGCATTTCAGGGAAACTGAGCATTTCTATTCTCTGTTCTTGATCGAGTCTCCCCTTTTCTTGAGATGTTGTCTCTTTCTAGACCAGACACAGACCCGCATTTCCCAGCACAGAGTGTCACCAGGAGTTTACCAGGGAGTCATGAGACACCCACTGGTGGCCGGGTGGCGTTTGGGCGGTGGTATGTCCGAACTTAATTACAGTGTAATTATATCTAATCCTAGACAAAACATAACCCACACTTCCATGGCAAGGTTATTCCTTCTTCTCCCTCAACCCCATTGGGTTTGGGGACAATAATCCCGCTCTGCAGGATCCAGACCCTTTTTAATCCCAGCCTGAAGCCCCCATGGGACGCTGCTCAGCTTCACCGCGGCTCTGGGGTGACAACGCTCAGCAGGGTCCTTTCCCCTTGGGCTGCAGAGGGGCCGGGCCCCGGTCCTTGAGGTGCCCCCGGGGTCCTGTTGCAATTCCTGCCCTGCTGTGTCCATCCCATGACTCTGGACAACTGCCCACGGGAAATCCTGGGATGTTTCACCCAAAGATAGGAGCAGTTCCTGAGCTCTGCCCCCCTTTCCCCTGCACAGCCCTGGGCTCTGTGGGGTTTGATGGGGCCGAGCACAAAGCAGCTCCCAGGGTTTCGTGTTCTGTGCCCGGGTTGGATCCTGGTTCTCAGCAATGCCATTGGGAGCTCTTGTGCCCAAGGCAGTGAGGTTTCCTGACAGATTTTACTCAGTTGTAAATTAAAAATATAATTAATCCTTTCTCCCTTCCCAGTACCTTGTGCTCGGTGTGGAGTGTGCAAATCCCACTGAATTCCCAAGGCCTTGCTGACTTGTCCCACTGTTCTTGCTACAAACTGGGACCCTCTGGCTGATGCCATCCCTGGAGGAGCTCCAAAATGAGGAATTATTTGATTTAGCAATCAAATTCTTTTGCAGTGAAACGCTTCAGGCTCCTGGAAAATACACCACTAAAAGGCATTTACAGCTCCCAGTACACGGAAGTTCTGTTTAGTCAAATTACCTATAGCCTCTTATGGAATTTCCAGATTGGAGAGCCCCCATCCCCACTTCATTCACAATATTGGGGGTATTTCTTCTACACTTGCCAGGCCTTGGAATCTTTGAAGGTAAAATTTCAGTCATTTTGCAGCYCATTCCTGCCTTTCTGAAGTGTTTTAACATTTTTTCTGCTCTCCTGTGAGTAGATTGGTGCTCTCTGTTCACKCTTTCTCTCATAATCACCTTGGGAAGTGTCACCTGTCCAGTGCGGGTGTCTGTTCATTCTCTGGGGTGAAATCTAGAATTTAACACTTCAGTTCCCTGGCAATCTCTTGCACCACATTCAKGTTGAATACCTGGTAGAGCGATCTCTCCTTGTGGAACCAAAATGTGCGTTTCTGCACCCTCCTTAGCTGCCTTGTCCTCAAAGACAGTTCCCTAATCTGGTTTTATTCTGTTTGTCTGTTCTGCTCTGGAGGGTAGAATGAAAACACCGTGTGGTTTGTGCTGCTTCCTGTGTTTATGTTCTACATTTGACAAAACACACCCTGTGGGCGTAACAAGCCACTCTCCAGATGGCACTAAGCCAAACCACATTTGCAATCCCTCCA
Organism: Malurus melanocephalus; assembly: GCF_030028575.1. NCBI lineage: Eukaryota > Metazoa > Chordata > Aves > Passeriformes > Maluridae > Malurus > Malurus melanocephalus. The sequence goes on along the minus strand of NW_026625535.1, from coordinate 2,794 downwards.
GATGTTTATTTTCTTCCATTCAGGTTCCTATTGCCCTATTAGAGCAACCAGTTTAATCCTTCTATGTTACAAAAACTCACAACAGAGCTTTAGATTCAATTTTCTCTCCCGAGGTGGTGAATGTATACCCTGAAATGCCTTTTCTGTGGCTAACAAAGTTCTTTTTTCCTGTGCACAATTCTCAGTCTGGGTTCTCTATCATGCTTGGCCTCTGAATTTGACTGGGCTGGAATTTAAACTTCTTGTGATTGTTTGTAGCCACTCATGCCCTGGAGTGTTTTTCACTGTGGAGCCCAATGGAAGCCCAGCAGGAATAACAGCAGAGTTTTGAGGGTAAATTCCTGTCCTGCTGGGGACAGTCCGTGGCTCCCCTTCTGTCCCAAACCCCTCCTGTCCCTCAATGTCCCACAGCCCTCAGGCTCTGTCCCTCAGTGCATTCAGGGATTGTGAAGCAGCAGCTCCATGGCTGTGACTGCTCACAGGCAGCTGGGCCAGCCTGGAATCACCTGATTGAGCTGCTTGGGGGAATTTGCAGTGACTCCACCCTGAGCCCCTGGGAACTGTGCCAGAACCTCTTGGGAAAGATTTTGGCTCTCAAAATGGAAAAATTAAAAGGTCTCTGGGATGTGCCAAGAGCCCAAAGGCAGAACCCTTCCCGGTGTTTGCTGAAGTTGGTGGAACGCAGCCCCAGTTCCATCCACCCACATCAGGAAATCATCATGGAGAGTTTTGCAAGTCCCCACCTGTTAATCACTGATTCCTGATCCGTGTCCAACCATGCCAAGGAAGGTCTGCAATTCCCTCACAGTTTAAGGCTCCTGCTCTGTTTCCTTTGCCCTCAGTGAATTTCAAAACCCACAAATGTCCCAGCCATTTTCATTCCTTGGGGCCTTTTCYCTCCATTCCCCCGTGACCATTTCATGCCAAGAAGTTCAATCATTCAGCAGTCAGGTCCCTGCACTGCTCTTTAGTGTCGCTGCCTCTCAGCACATCAGCAGAGCCCTGTGGGGATTAAAACTCTCCCATTGCTCTCATTCCTTTTCCAGTGAAATTCCAAAAATCGTGGGGCTGTTTTTAAATCCTCGTGCTAATGCAGTCCTGGCTGTGGATTTTCCCACTCAAATGGGAAGAGTTCATGGTTGGAGTGGCCCAGAGATGTGCAGGAAATGTGTCCTTTAAATGTGTTACAGTGAACCCTCCCAAATGCTCTTTTAGTAGGGTAAGGAGTGTGGATGGCTTAGCTCCCATATTTTATTAATTGCTATTAACTCCTGTGCTAATTGATAGTCTTTGCCCTTAGCCACTATGACAGGCCAAACTGGGGGGGCAGAATCACATTGCACCACAAACCCACTCCCGAAAAATCTGTTTTAAGCCAAAACACTTTTGAGCTTTCCAGTTTTAAGGGATATTGGTTTCACCTTTCCGGGCCTGTGCCTGGTCTCAGTTTCATTCTTGCAGGTTCTGCTCTTTGTTTTTCCACACATTTCACTGCCACAATGGATGTTACCGCGTCCTCGATTTGATCTGGGATAGGCTCAGATCAGGAAGTCGATCCATGTCCCATGAAAATCAGAATTTCCAGTTCTTTCGACTCCAGAAGAAACTCATGTTAGACTCAGTGATTTTAATCTGAATTTTCCCCTCATGAGAGTTGGTTTTGGAGAGCTGGGGAGCTACAAAAATCCATGGGTTCTCCATCATTTCCCCAGGTTGAATTTAATTGGATGGAAAAGGCACCTTTTACACCAACAGTTGTGACAAGGTCACCTCTTCCCTTCCCTTACAGGGTGCTTTATATGGAATAAGCAGCTTCTGTACCCATCCAAAATCTGAATTTTCCATTTCCCACAGGCTCTGCTGAGGCAGAAACTTCTGATTCCCTTCACAATTTCTCTGCTCTTGCCAGGAGAGGGCTCGGAGGAGTCCTGGGTTTTACCTGAGGATGCTCCCACTCCCAATGTCCATCCTTTTACAAAATGCACCTGGATTTGTTCCCAATCTTTCTAAAGTAGGTCAAGGAACTGAGCCCCTTTCCCTGCCATGAGAATCCCCCCTCCCTGGGGGCAGAGACCCCTGCTGAATTACCTATGGTTCCTGTTATTTTATTACCTTTTATTACGGTTATTATGTCTTATGTGCTCCTGCAGCTAGCATGTTTCACAATCTTTCAATGGGGATTTTGGACCCAAATTTAACACTTCTTTCTCCTGACAATCTAAATGCTTAGAGCAGACTTGTCCTATGCCACAGATGGAACAAGAGTTACATTAAGTGAATTTATTATCAAGGAGATCAGAGCAGGAGAATGAGAAGTGAAACTAATCCTCCAAAAACACCTCCACCCCACCCTTCCCCCCTTCCCACGCTTCCCTTCATCCCCCATTCCCTCCTTCCCCGGCCCCGGTGCCGCAGGGTTTGGGGGTTACAGTCGGGCCCTGTCACTGCCTCTCACTCAGGGGAGGAATCCTTGTCCTGCTCCGGCCTGGGCTCCAGCGGGGCTGCGGGAGGAGTCTCTGCTGCACTCGGGACTCCGCCCCGGCGCTTCCTCCGCCTCCTGCCCGGCCCGGGCACCGCCCCAGGGGCTGTTTATGGATGTGAGTTCCGGGTAACGGAAAAACCGAGGGGGCGATTCCGTGCTGTGTGCGAGAGCAGCCCACGCTCCCATGGGCCGATTTCTCCCGCCCCTCCTCGCTCTCCCCCGCCGTTTGTCAGAATGGGGTTCATAAAGGGTCCCGGTCCGCTCTGCATTTCTCGGATCGACGCTGCTGCCATCGCCGGAGCGTCTCTGGAG
>NW_026625534.1:8898-11627 GCF_030028575.1 Malurus melanocephalus | reverse complement strand
CCCCATGTGCGTTTGGTGGTTCCCAGATGTCCCCAGATGTGTCAGGGCTGTCCCAGGCGTGTTTTGCGTGTTTTTAGCCATCCCCGGTGTGTTCTGGTGGTTTTGGTTGTTTTTGGCCATCCCAGCTGTGTTTTTGGGTGTTTTTAACTACCCCAGGCGTGTTTTGGGGTGTTTTTAACCATCCCAGGTGTGTTTTGGTGCGTGTTTTGGGCCATTTTTTGGTGTTTTTAGCCATCCAGGTGTGGTTTTGGGTCTTTTTAACCACCCCAGGTGTGTTTTTGACCATCCCAGGTGTATTTTGGGGTGTTTTTAACCACCCCAGGTATCATTTTGGGCTGTTTTAAGCCATCCCAGTGTGTTTTGGTGTGTTACGGAGTGTTTTTGACCATCCCAGCTGTGTTTTGGTGTGTTTTGGGGCGTTTTTAGCCAATCCTGGTATGTTTTGTTGTGTTTCAGTGTGTTTTTCACCACCCCAGGAGTGTTTCAGGATGTTTTTGGCTATCCCAGTTGTGTTTTGGTGTGTTTTAGGGTGTTTCAGTGTGTTTTTCCCCGCCCCAGGGGTGTTTTTAACCACCCCAGGGGTCTTTTGGTGTCTTCAAGTGTGTTTTTCACCACCTCAGGGGTGTTTTCATGTGTTTCAGTGTGTTTTTCACCACCCCAGGGGTGTTTTGGGTGTTTTTCACCACCCCAGGGGTGTTTTGGTGTGTTTTTGGGTGTTTTTCACCACCCCAGGAGTGTTTTGGTGTGTTTTTGGGTGTTTTTCCCCACCCCAGGGGTGTTTTCATGTGTTTCAGTGTGTTTTTCACCACCCCAGGGCTGTTTTGGTTTGTTTCAGTGTGTTTTTCACCACCCCAGGGGTGGTTTTGGGTGTTTTTCACCACCCCAGGGGTGTTTTGGGGTGTTTCAGTGTGTTTTTCACCACCCCAGGGCTGTTTTGGTTTGTTTCAGGGTGTTTTTCACCACCCCAGGGGTGTTTTCGGGGCTCACCTGCAGCTCGTAGAGGTCGTTGCTGTATTTGCCGTACTCCACCATTCCCCCAAACACCAAGAGCCGCGTCCCATCACACACAAAACCGTAGGCGGCACAGCCCGGGGGGATGTCACCCCTCACAGCGGGGATGAACCATTGGTTGGTGGCTGTGGGGACACATTGGGGACAGAAAGGGACAGATTAGGGACAGTGACACCATTGGATGTCACCGCGAACAGCGGGGATGAACCATTGGTTGGTGGCTGTGGGGACAGAAAGGGACAGATTGGGGACAGATTAGGGACAGGGACACACCGGGGACACACTGGGGACACATTGGGGACAATGACACACTAGGATGTCACCGTGGACAGCAGGAATGAACCATTGGCTGGTGGCTGTGGGGACAGAAAGGGACAGATTAGGGACACATTGGGGACAGTGACACACTGGGGACAGGGACACATTGGGGACACACTGGGGACAGATTAGGGACAGGGACACCATTGGATGTCACCCCTCACAGCGGGGATGAACCATTGGTTGGTGGCTGTGGGGACAGAAAGGGACAGATTAGGGACAGTGACACACTGGGGATGTCACCGTGAACAGCGGGGATGAACCATTGGTTGGTGGCTGTGGGGACACATTGGGGACAGATTAGGGACACATTGGAGACAGTGACAAGCTGGGGACACATTGGGGACAGAAAGGGACAGATTAGGGACAGTGACACACAGGGATATCACCACAGACAGCAGGGATAAACCACTGGTTGGTGGCTGTGAGGACAGAAAGGGACAGATTAGGGACAGTGACACACTGGGGACACATTGGGGACAATGACACACTGGGATGTCACCGTGGACAGTGGGGATGAACCACTGGTTGGTGGCTGTGGGGACACAAAGAGACGTGTTGGGGACAGATTGGGGACACACTGGGGACAGGGACACACTGGGATGTCACCACGGACAGCAGGGATGAACCACTGGTTGGTGGCTGTGGGGACAGGAAGGGACAGATTAAGGACAGTGACATCCTGAGGATGTCACCTCGTGAACAGCGAGGATGAACCACTGGTTGGTGGCTGTGGGGACACATTGGGGACAGATTAGAGACAATGACACCATTGGATGCCACCACAGACAGCGGGGATGAACCACTGGTTGGTGGCTGTGGGGACAGAAAGGGACATGTTGGGGACAGATTGGGGACACACTGGGGACAGGGACACACTGGGATGTCACCATGGACAGCAGGGATGAACCATTAGTTGGTGGCTGTGGTGACAGAAAGGGACAGTGACACACTGGGGATGTCACCGTGGACAGCGGGGATGAACCATTGGTTGGTGGCTGTGGGGACACATTGGGGACCCTTTGGGGACATTTTGGGACAGGGACACAAAATAAACCCCTGGGATGAACCATTGGTTGGTGGCTGTGGGGACACATTGGGGGCACATTGGGGACAATGACACCATTGGATGTCCCCTGACATGGTTGGGATGAACCATTGGTTGGTGATTGGGGGGGACAAATTGGGGACAGGGACACACTGGGGACAACGGCCTTCAGAACGGCCAGGATGAGCCCTGAGTGACCCCTGCATGGCCACTCCACACCCTGAGTGACCCCTCCCACACCCTGAGTGACCCCTCCCACACCCCTGAGTGACCCCTGTGTGGCCACTCCAGCCCCTCAGGACCCCTCTGTGCCCCCTGTCCCCCCACTCAGGACCCTCTGTCACCCCCTCAG
>NW_026625534.1:5117-7627 GCF_030028575.1 Malurus melanocephalus | reverse complement strand
AAGACCACGATGAGCTCTTTGATGGCCACGGCGCGGTGGCCGTGGCGCGGTCGGGGCACGGGGCCGGCCCAGCCCACCACCCGCTTCCAACGGGGCTGCAGCGCCGGGGGGCCCGGGGGGGCCCGAGGAGGGGAGCCCCCCCCGCCCAGGCCTGCCATGTGCCCCGCTGCCTGTCCTGGGGACACCCCGAAAATCAGCAAATTCCATCAATAAACCCAAAAAAACCCAAAAAACCTGATCCCAAACACAGCCCCGCTGCCTGTCCTGGGGACACCCGAAAATGAGTAAATCCCATAAAAAACCCCAAAATAACCCCAATTATCTGATCCCAAACACAGCCCCGCTGCCTGTCCTGGGGACACCCGAAAATGAGTAAATCCCATCAATAAACCCAAAAAAATCCCAGAAATAACCCAAAAAAACCTCATTCTGAAAACCCCAAAATTACCTGATCCCAAACACAGCCCCGCTGCCTGTCCTGGGGGGACACCCCGAAAATGAGCAAATTCCATAAAAAACCCCAAAATAACCCCAATTATCTGATCTCAAACACACCTCCGCTGCCTGTCCTGAGGACACCCCAAAAATCAGCAAATTCCATCAATAAACCCAAAAAAACCCGATCCTAAAAACCCCAGAATTACCTGATCTCAAACACAACCCCCGCTGCCTGTCCTGGGGGACACGGGGGGGTCAGGATACCCAAAAAAAAATCCTAAAAATTACCCTATCCCAAGAACAAGCCCAAAAAAAAACCCCAAAAATGAGCTGATCCCAAAAAAAAAACCCCAAAAAACTGATCCTAAAAACCCCAGAATTACCTAATCCCAAAAATAACCCCGCTGCCTGTCCTGGGGGACACGGGGGGGTCAGGGTACCCCCAAAAAAATCCTAAAAATTACCCAATCCCAAAAATAACCCCCAAAAAACCCCAATTACCTGAACCCAAACACAGCCCCGCTGCCTGTCCTGGGGGACACCCCGAAAATGAGCAAATCCCATCAATAAACCCAAAAAAACCCGATCCTAAAAACCCCAGAATTACCTGATCCCAAACACAACCCCGCTGCCTGTCCTGGGGACACCCGAAAATCAGCAAATCTCATCAATAACCCCAGAAAAATCCCAAAAATAACCCAAAAAAAACCCCAATTACCTGATCCCAAACACACCCCCGCTGTCTGTCCTGGGGGACACCCCAAAAATGAGCAAATCCATGAATAAACCCAAAAAACCCGATCCTAAAAACCCCAGAATTACCTGATCCCAAACACAGCCCCGCTGCCTGTCCTGGGGGACCCCCGAAAATGAGCAATCCCATCAATAAACCCAAAAAAAACCCAAATAAACTGATCCCAAAAACCCCAGAATGACCAAAACTGTCTGATCCCAAACACAACCCCGCTGCCTGTCCTGGGGGACACGGAGGGGTCAGGGTACCCCCAAAAAAATCCTAAAAATTATCCGATCCCAAAAATAACCCAAAAAAACCCCAATTACCTGAACCCAAACACAGTCCTGCTGCCTGTCCTGGGGACACCCCGAAAATGAGCAAATTCCATAAAAAACCCCAAAATAACCCCAATTACCTGATCCCAAACACAACCCCGCTGCCTGTCCGGGGGGACACCCCGAAAATGAGTAAATCCATGAATAAACCCAAAAAACCTGATCCCAAACACAACCCCGCTGCCTGTCCTGGGGACACCCCAAAAATGAGCAAATCCCATCAATAAACCCAAAAAAATCCCAACCCTAAAAACCCCAGAATTACCTGATCCCAAACTCAACCCCGCTGCCTGTCCTGGGGGACACAGGGGGGTCAGGGGTACCCGAAAAATGAGCAAATCCCATCAATAAACCCAAAAACCCCCAAATAAACTGATCCCCAAAACCCCAAAACTACCTGATCTCAAACACACCCCCGCTGTCTGTCCTGGGGGGCACCCCAAAAATGAGCAAATCCATCAATAAACCCAAAAAACCCGATCCCAAACACAACCCTGCTGCCTGTCCTGGGGGACACACCGAAAATGAGCTGATCCCATAAATAACCCCAGAAAAATCCCAAAAATAACCCAAAAAAAACCCCCATTACCTGATCCCAAACACAACCCCGCTGCCTGTCCTGGGGGACACGGGGGGGTCAGGGTACCCCAAAAATGAGCCGATCCCAAAAATAACCCCAAAAAACCCCGATCCTAAAAACCCCAAAATTACCTGATCCCAGAAACAACTTCAAAGATCAAAACTACATGATCCCAAAAACCTCAAAATTATCTGACCACAAAGCCCTCAAAATGATCAGTTCTCAAAAACCCAAAATTACTGACCCCAAAACGACCGAACCCCAAAAACCCCAAAATGACTGGACCCCTCCCCAAAACCGTCTCTCCTGGGGGGATCAGAATGTGGGAAACACCCCCAAAAAAATCCAAAATTACCTGACCCTAAAATCCCTAAAAACACCTGTCACCTCTCCCCTTTACTACCTGTCCAGAGTGGGGTCA
>NW_026625534.1:1888-3946 GCF_030028575.1 Malurus melanocephalus | reverse complement strand
CCTCCCCCTCCCGGCCCGCGGCCGCTCCCCGATTCCCGGCGGAGGCTCCGGGGGTCGCGCGGCTGCCGAGGCTCCCGGCGCGGGGCTGCGGCTGCGGGCGGAGCGCGGTGGCGGCGGCCCCTCACGCCGCCCTGGGAGCCGCCATCTTGCGCCTGTGTCCGGCGGCCGCGGCGGGTGGGCGGGAAGCGACGGGAGTGGGCGGGGCCAGCGCGGATCCGCCCCCTCCGGACCCGGGCGGCGCCATCTTGGCCGCGGACGGGGGGCGACATTGTGGGGAGGGCGGGACGGGAGGAGGCAGCGGCATTTCGGGGAGAACCGGGAGGGGTTTCACCGGCATTTCGGTGGTCCCCGGGCCGGGCCCGATAGCGACGGGGCCGGAGCGAGCGGCGGAGGGRCGCGAAAGGAACTGTACGGAGCCGCCATGAAGGGGCGCGGCCATGGCGCCAACTGAGGGGGTGTGGTCACGGAGGGGCGTGGCCACGCCCACTCAAGCCGCTTCTTAAAGAAACCGCCCCGCAGCCCGCCTTTTCTCCGGTTCTCCCCCGCTTCCTCGGCTCCCTCCTCCCGCCGCCATCTCCCGGTGCCGCCCCCTCCCGCCTTCCCGCGGCCGCGCAATCGCTCCCCGACACTCCCGGCCTCGTCCCCCCGCACACACCGAGTCCCCCTCGGCCTGGCTGCCGGCGGCGCGGCGCGTTCCCCGACGGCGCAGCGCTGTACGGAGCGCTCAGCCCGCCATGGGCGCCGCCATCTTGGGCGCCCCGCCTCTCCCTGAGTAACGCCCCCTCCTCAAACCGCGCCCCCTCCTCCTCATCTTTTTCCTCTTTCCCGGGGCGCCCCCGCTGTCCCCGCCACCCCCTGGGGTTAACGAAACACCGGAACCGCTTTGAGGCCTCACGGCTCCGCGGCTTTGAGCGACTCAAACAGGCCGGGGGTGCCCCGGCGCTTCCATCGCCCCCCGCCCCCCCCGGACTCTCAAGATGGCGGCGCGCGGGACCCGGATGCAGCGGCCCCTCCCAGGATGGCGCCYCGGGGGCGGTGGGGGGGAAGGACCCGGATGTCAGCGCACGGCGCCGCCATGACACCCCGTGCGTCCCCTCCCAAGATGGCGCCGCCCRCCCGGCGGCACCGACTCCCGGTTTCGGCTCCTACCACCTCCCCCGCGCTCCCCATGCATTCCCCCGGCGCTCTCCGCTTCATTGCGCCCTTACCGGGTGCGGCTCCGCTACCGCAGGGGCTCCAAGGCGGCGGAGCGACCGGTGCCSGGGTGCGCGGGGGAGGGGTCACAAGATGGCGGCGCGCTGCTGTGCGAAGGGGGGGTTCCAAGATGGCGCCGCCCGGTGCCCGGATCTTCCTCYTCCTCCTCCTCCTCTTCCTCCTCCTCGCCGCGCGCACAAGATGGCGGCGCCTGCCCGGGACGGGAGCAGAGCTTTGGGYGCTCCCCGCGCTCTCCGCTCAGGCCCCGCCGCCCCCACCCCGATCCCCCCTCCGGGACAGCCCCGATGCGGCGCCCCAAGATGGCGGAGGCGGGAGCCCGCTATTCTGCGGCGGCCCAAGATGGCGGCGGCCGCGGGACCCGGATGCGCCGCTCTCCGCGCCGCTCTGCCGCCGCAGCGCACCTGCAGCCACCCGCCGCCCGCCGACCCCGGGCGCCTCTTCCCGCCGCCTCCGCCGCTCGCTCCGGGCCGCCGCCGCCGCTCTGAAAGCCGAGAAAGGCCCGCCCGCCGCGCCGGCTACTGGCGCTTGGGAGCCGCCATTTTGGACGCGTCTCCTCCACCCGCCTCAAAGATGGCGCCGCCAGGCCCCGGATGGTGGCGCGTAACGGCTGCKGCGCGCACTGCGCTTGCGCGGCCGCGCGGATCTTAACGGCGCATGCGCGGCTCCGCCTCCCTTCGCGCATGCGCTCTTCCCGCCTCTCTCGTAACGGCTTTTTATTCAAACACCCGAATTTGGCGCTTTTCGCCTCAGTTTCGCCCCCCCTGGACCCCAAAACGCTGCTGGAGGGGGAGGGATGCCCTAACGAGGGGTTCCTGATGAGGGCGCGGGGTTTGTAGGAGCATT
>NW_026625534.1:0-1040 GCF_030028575.1 Malurus melanocephalus | reverse complement strand
GGGACACCTGGTACACAATGACGTCACTTGGGGGAATCCAGTGACGTCATCCAGGGGATCCCGTGGGGAGATCCCGGCTCCGCCCCCCCGACCCCACACGGGGCCCCTCAGGCTCCAAACCCCCCACGGGCACCCCAAAATCGGCACCTGGAGACCCCAAAATCCACCCGGGAACCCCAAAATCAGCACCTGGAGACCCCAAAACCCACCCGGGGACCCCAAAATCGGCACCTGGAGACCCCAAACCCCCCATGGGCACCCCAAAATCAGCACCTGGAGACCCCAAAACCAACCCGGAGACCCCAAAATCAGCACCTGGAGATCCCAAACCCACCCGGGAGGGGCTGAAACCCATTGGGGGGTCCCAAATAAACCCGGAGGAACCCAAATAAACCCGGGGAGACCCAAGCCCACCTGGGGGAGCACAAAATCAGCCCCCACAGGGGCCAGAAAACACCTGGGAACCACAAAATCTACCTGAGGGACCCCAAAATCCCCCTGGGGGATCCCAAATTCACCTGAGGAAACACTAAAACCCATTCGGGATCTAAAAAATCCACCGGAGGGACACCAAACCCCCCTGGGGGATCCCAAATTGACCTGAGGGACCCCAAAACCCACCTGGGATCCCCAAAATCCACCTGAGGGACCCCAAAACCCACCGGGGAGGGTCCCAAAACCCACCCGGGATCCCCAAAATTCTCCTGGGGGATCCCAAATCCACCTGAGGAAACCCTAAAATCCACCCGGGATCCCCAAAATCAACCTGAGGGACCCCAAAACCCACAGGGGAGGGTCCCAAAACCCACCCGGGATCCCCAAAATCCCCCTGGGGGATCCCAAATCCACCTGAGGGGTTCCCAAAACTCCTCTGGGATCCCCAAAACCCACCTGGTGGTCCCAAATTCATCTGAGGAAAACCCAAAATCCACCGGGGAGGGTCCCAAAACCCATCCAGGATCCCCAAAATCCATCTAAGGGACCCCAAAACCCACCCGGGATCCCCCATCCCGGTTCTCCGGGGATCGATCGAGATCCGC
>NW_026625533.1:12616-13461 GCF_030028575.1 Malurus melanocephalus | reverse complement strand
GTGAAGGGCAGAATAAGAAATGCAGAAGCAACATCCAAGCTGGATGTGGGACATCCTGCCAAAGTGCAGGGGGTARTGCTGGCAGCAGTGTCCTTGCAAAGGTCTGAGSCACCAAAGCACAAGGTGAAAAGCCTCCCTCTGCCCCTTCCCAAACGGGAAGCAAAGACCTTTCAAGCAGGTGCTGTCAAACAGAAAAAGAAGTTCTGAGCCCTTCATCGGATTCACTTGAGCAAAGAAATCTTTTGAAAAACCCTTGGGTTCTGGCATTTGGGAATGCAGCAGTAACTAGCAACTAATTATGAGGAAAGAAAGAAAAGAACGGAAAGAAAGAAAAGAAGAAAAAGAAAGAAAGAAAAGATAGAATAAAAGGAAGAAAAGAAAGAAAGAAAATAAAAGAAAGAAAAGAAAGGAAGAGCAGCCAAAATGCTTCTTGCCATTTTACTCTTCGCAGCCGACTGATGATAGCCATATTTTTCCAGCAGTGACTCTGTATTATTTCACAGCTGCACATCTGTCATGGTTTGCACCTTGGCTGAACACCAAGGCACTTATGACATTCTCCCCCATTCCTCACGAGAGGTAGAGGGGAGAGCAAACCCCCAATTAACACCAAGATTTATGGCTTTTAGATAAGATAATGGATTGAGAGAAAGATTTTCACACTCCTATGATGGTCAAACAGGCTGAAAAACTGAAGTTGAAATAATGATTTATTACTGAAACTACTAAGAATACAACCTTGCAAAAGGCGAGGGGAAAAAACAAATGCAGAGGGTGAATTTACGAGTAGGAGAAAAAATAATGGACAATTTAAGACACCTGTTTTCTCTCCTGGTTCACCTCCA
>NW_026625533.1:6791-8104 GCF_030028575.1 Malurus melanocephalus | reverse complement strand
TAGTATTGGAGACTGAATTGTGGAACTCATTTTAATAGAATGCGGAAAGAATGAATGAATTGTTCTCAAAACTCTACAAAGAGGCTGAGAAGATCAAGCAGTGGAAACTGACTGTGGGATCAGAACTAAAGCAGAAAGAAAGAAAACTCCAAGAAAATAGGAATGGCTTTCTGATGCACAGAAAAAAGCCATTCAAGACCTGCAGGCCAGTATTTTATAACATACATTAAAGAGATAAAGTTAAATGCTTCCTGACTTAGTAGGACTATATTATTCGTACAATTCAATATTAAAGAATATCGCAGATTAGTTTATCTTGAGAAAATGATTATTTTGAGAATTGTGTGCACCTGTCCTGTGTGAGTGTGTGTATGAAGAATATACCTATAAGTGTCTCAGTTGCTGGTAAATTATTGTTATTATTATATCTTTCATGGAAAAGATGACTCAGCATGTAATACCAGATAGAATAGATATCTGTCTACTGATGCACAAAATTGCTTTTTCATGTGGGATTTGAGTGTATTTCTAATGTTTTTCAATAGGAATGTATTTTTCCCTTTGTTCCCTATGGAATTAGTTTGAAAATGAAAATGAGAAACTTCATTTAAAACTGGAAGATGAGATATGTGAAAATAAAGATCTCTTGAAAGAGAATGTAATACAACCTTTTTTTTTCTGAAAATAGTCAGTTTTCTTATGGGCAGTTTGATAAAGCTGTTAAATGATGAAGGTCACTTCCATTGTTCCTCCTTAGGTATGTCAAGTACTGTTCCCTCCTATGAAAACACATGGTATTTTTCCCTCCTTTAGAAGCACTGCTTCAAGTCATTTATGTAATCTGCTCAAGGAAACCTGAACTCTACAGAGAAGACCAGCAAATGTAAATGCTTTTTTACTTTTGATTTATGAGAATAAATGTACTTCTAGCTTGCTCTAAATTCATGAAGGGAAAAAAGTTCTCGTGCAGTTCCAGATATGTTCTCCAGTTGAAATCAACTGAATATGGTTCTTAAAATGAGAATGAATTTTAAGTGGCTTACAAAATTAGAAGTGAAGCCACAGGTCTAACACCTGTGTGTTTTGTAATGCTAAATCCAGAGGATGTCTGAAGCCAGCATAATTGTGTGCTGGAAGGTTCCAAGBCTGGGTGGTGTTTGGGTGCCTAAACACTGATATGGGTTTGAGGCAGTGTCAGCACCCCTGATCAGCCCCTGAGCAGTGCAAGTGTCCTCAAGTCTTCTCAGCCCATTGAAGGTTTTCAGTCCCATCCAGATACTGTGAATATAAGGGGCACTTCATGCCTGATTTTA
>NW_026625533.1:3268-4600 GCF_030028575.1 Malurus melanocephalus | reverse complement strand
GAAGGAAAAGCAGGTTTGCTCAGTTTTACCATCTACTATGTGCAGTTTTATTTGTGATTAAAGGGGGAATGCATAAGCCAAGGAGTATTTCTGGGCATTAGTGAAAATAACAAAAATAACTGCTGAAGTTTCATTTAAGTCTGATTCTGCCAAGTTTAGTAATGTTTCAGTACCTTTATTCAATTGGAATTCATGTTTTGATTTTGAACTGGAGAAGTTTTTTATACAGAATAATGTTACTTGATCAATATTTGGATAAGATCAACAGCCTTATCTAACTTGGGTGACAGCAGTATGTCTGCTTATCATACCTGGGGTACAAATGAAAATGAGTATCTGTCTCTTTTCCAACTCCATGATGGTATTTCTTTAATTTTGCTCGATTTCAGCTCTTACCATRCAGARAGATGAAACAGATGGTGTGATAAAAGACATCAAGGCTCAGCTGCAGGAATCACAAAATAAGATTGCTGATTTAACAGAAGGAAAATGCAAGAGTTGTGTCTGATATGTTTAAATGTAATTGTTGATAGAAGCATAGGAAACAGGATTGGGATGAGTTTACTCTGTTACTGGGTGGCAGGAGAATATTGGGGCCTTGAAGGCCTCATTTTTGCTTGGAACAGAAGATGCTCATGGGGCATCAGGACTGGCAGCGTTGTTTTTAGGGTGAGCGAAGCAGTGAGAGCTTTTTAAGAGTGCAAGGGGAAAATTCATTGCTTGAGTTTTGCAAACTGACAGTCAAGCAGGTGCCACTGAGGTAAGTTACTTTTCTTGATTTTCAATATTTTTAAGCCATCTATATAGAAAATGTTTATGGTATATGATGTCTGTACCTTTGGTCTTTGTTAAATTCTATAAATGTATGTAATTTAAAATTTTTAGAAGCATTTTTAAAAGTAAATATCCTGTTTTTTAAAATATAAACATGTATCTTTTTTGTTTAGTATGTGGAGAAGAAATGTTAAAGGAATCCCAGGTCAGTCAAGAACATTTGAGGGCACAGCTGGAAGAGGCTAAAATTTCATTGCAAAAGACAGAGGTATGCCTTGCTTATAGTTTTACAGTGTGAATACTTAAATATCAAACAACAGTATCTGTTTGTTGCAAAACATATTTAGAAATGATATATATTTTTAAAGGTTACTCAAAAGATCTTGGGAACTGAATTCCAGTCTACAGTGAAAACATTAATTCAGGTCACTGGAGAAAAGGAAGCACAAGAGGAGGAATGTAAAAAATGAAGGCTTTGCTTGCAGCCCTGACAGAGGAGTTTGAGACTTCTATTGCCAATTCGAAAAGCTTGCTGCAAAAAGAGCAAAATAGGTAAAA
>NW_026625533.1:0-1003 GCF_030028575.1 Malurus melanocephalus | reverse complement strand
TGATTAGGTCTGGCCTCTGTGAATSCTACTGGACTGTGACACAGGCCCATTTTCTGTCACAAAAGTCTAAGCTATATGAAGTACACTCTTACTAGAGGTTTATTTTAATTATGATTTTGTATTTACAAGTCTGACAAGAAACTGTAGAAAGGAAAGAATGTTCTCCAAGGCCGACTGCATCGTTTCAGCGGTGTAAGGCCACTATCACAAATCTCCTGGCAGAACACAGCTTCTTCTAAGCATCCACTTGCTTCAGATGTCGGGTGGGGGCATCTCTTCCTCACCGCAGAGCTCAATTTCTTCTTAGCATCAACTTGCTTCAGACATGAGGGGAAGCCAGGCCTCTTTCCCCCTTTTTTTGGCTTCTAATCAGTTCCAGTCCTCAAAGGCCAGTTTTTTTTTCCAAGAGCAAGGTCGCTCTCCTTTTCTATACAGGTCTCTCATTGATGAAATAATCCTTTCGAGAACAGCTTGTTTTCTCCATGTTCGAGAACCACAGCAAAAGCACAACACAAGACTTGTCTTCTTCTCACTGTGATCTGGGGTCTCCATTTTTTCCTTACATCTCATCACCCTCCTGCTCTGTTTTTCCCCAGTGCATGATACAAACAACCTAAACTCTACATGGTGGCTGCCCCTATCTTGTTTTGAATTCCTCTTAAGTACAAGACCATACATCATCACACAGGTGTAACCAGCCTGTGCAATTGGCCCAGGCCTGATGGGCAGCCTGTCCATCAACCTCACAGCCACAATGGCCATCTTTGTGGTTTCTTGGTCCCATTCCCCCACCACCAAAAATTGGACCGAGTAAAACCAGGACACTTGTAAAAGAGCACTCATGAAATATGATTGCTGAAAATGAAAAGAAACACAAGGTAACTTTAATTGTTTTATTAAATTTAGATTTTGGTAATCCTTTTATGTGTAGAACGTAATTGAAGTACCATGATAATTTATTTGCATTCAACAAAAGACATTGGAATGCTTTTAACTTGCACCT
>NW_026625532.1:9266-11573 GCF_030028575.1 Malurus melanocephalus | reverse complement strand
ATCAAGGGGACACGAGGGACAGCAGAGGGCTTGACAAGCATTTAATAAAAAAATAAGAAAATAATGCAGTAAATAACAACAGCAGTAACATTGACACCGTAAATCCTGAGGGGGTCACACAGGGACATCTCACAGAATGCTCTGTGTTGGAAGGAACCCATGAGGATCGAGTCCAACTCTTAAGGGAATGGCCCCAGTAGGGTCAAAGCACAACCTTGGCCTTATTGGCACCGTGCTCTAAACAATGTCAAATTGCCATGGCAGCACATGTTTTAAGCCTGTATTCACATATATATATAAACTTAGTGCATAAATATAGTGTTAGAAGGATGTAATTGAAATCTGCTTCTTCAGTGTTATATCAATATAGACAGAAAAGGTCGCTGCAGAAATGTGTAGTGCAAGAGAAACTGCTCACGTCCTGTGATGGTCCCAGAGGGAGAAAGGAACTCCCAGGCCCTCCCCAGGCAGTCACACSTCAGCTTCCACATCATCTCTTCCTCCTGCAGGGTCATCTCCTGAGATCAGAGACTGAGGTGTCCCTGAGGGCAGGAACTGAGGTGACCCTACAAAGTGGCACTGAGGTGACCCTGAGAGTCAGTACAAGGCAGATGGTGCAGCTGAGGAGTAACATTCCTCATATTGGAAGAGACGAAGCCCAGCACGGAGAGGGAGCTCAGTCCATCCCCTGTCACTGGTGAGTTTGGGCCCTGCTGCAGACAAAGGGCATCGGATTTGAGCAGGGAGCACTCCTGAGCATACCCTCAGCCAGGAACACACACCCTGCATTGCCCAGGACAGGAACCCTGCAGGGAGGAGCAGAGACGGCATTGGAACATGGTGGGGACACCTGGTGCCCCTGTGCCCCCTGGGCCCTGCCTGTGCCCCCAGGACTCACGAGGAGTTGAAGCTGCTGCCGTCCCCCCACTGCAGCTCCCGGCCCCGTCTGCGCAGCCCGAGCCAGTGATCCTCGTTCCTGGTGAGGAGGAAGAGGAACTCCTGGGAAGGAGAGAGGAGCTGGCACTGGGAGCTGCACCCCCGGCCCAGGAGCCCCCCAGGCTCCCCTCAGCCACCCCAAAGCCCCTCACTCACCATTTCCCAGTCCTGGAGCACGGCCAGGGAGGCCCCGAGCTCAGAGCACCGAGCCTGAGCCTGATCCCAGCTGAGCTGATCCCTCGAGAGGAAGTAGCAGATCCTGCGGTGCCCGACCCAGCCATGGGGACAGGCCAGCAGCAGAGGAGTCTCAGGCACAACTGGAATTTCTGTTTGTGTTCTCCCTGTAGAGGGAAGGCCCAAGAGTTCCCCTCTGCATGGAGCAGGGACCCCGCTCTGCCCCAGGGGCTGGGCTGAGGCAGCTGCCCCTCCCTTACCTGACACATCAGCGGAGGCCGCCAACACCAGGAGCAGGAGCAGGAGCAGAATCAGCACCAGGGTGACCTTGGGATGGGATCTGATCCACTCAACTGGAGCAGGAAAAGCAGGAAAGAGCCACTGGCTGTGAGGACWGGGCTGTCCTGAGAAGGCCTGCCTCTCACATTTCCCCACCCAAACCCCCTGGGATCACAGGAGGGACCTCCCAGCCTGTGAGCCCCTCACTGCGCTGCCAGCAGRRGAGACCAGGGACAGGGAGAGCCAGGGACAGAGTCACACAGGAGAACTGCCCAGGGGCAGCTGGGAGTTTCAGTCCCAGCCACTCCTGGGACCCAGCAAAGCACARGGCCTCCTCCAGCCCCTGGGAGCAGCCCCAGCCCTGCCAGCCCTGTGCTCCTGCAGTGACACTGTCCCCTCCCTACAGGCCTCAAGGCTGGCCCTACACTCACCCAGGAATCCTCTGAGGGTACTTTTGTGGTTATCCCTCATTGTTGATATGGCCTGGGGACCCAGGGGCACCTTCACACTCCCATTTCTGGAGCAGACTCCATTCTCTACATTTTCACTCACTGCACACTGACAAGTGGCACCTTCGTGCTTAGGACAAGTGGCTTCTCGTGCCTGAGGCAGGAGTGTAACCCCGGATGATGATCCGTTCTGCATATACAGGAGCTCCTTCACAATCCCATGAATGGAGCAGAATTCACTCTTCTCCAGCTCACAGCTGAGATCGTTCTTCTTGCCATGAAGGAGACCTCTCTCCTGATACATCAGCAGTGCCGAGAAAGCCTTTTGGAGATCAGCTTTGGACACAGTTTGACAACGACGGTGATGTGAGACGAAAAGACCCATGATGAGAGATCCGGGCTGCTCCGGTCTCAGGAGAGCGCTGCCGGCTCAGCCCTGCCCTGTCCCTGCTCCCCGCAGATCGGTGGC
>NW_026625532.1:6114-8016 GCF_030028575.1 Malurus melanocephalus | reverse complement strand
ACCGAGCGCTTCTCCCACCTGCGCTGGGGCCGCCTCCGAGCTCCGCCGCCGCCTCACCGCGCTCCGGCCGCTGCCGCCGCTCCCGGGGCTCCAGAGTCGCTCCGCCGACCGCAGCAGCGTCAAACGGGGAAATGCGCAGCTGATCGTGCCCCGGTCTCTTTAAGGAGCCTCGCCCTGACCAATCAGCGAGAGAGAGCGAGGAGGGGGGGGGAGAAATCAGACAATGGGAGCGCGGATCGCTCCCGCACACAGCACCGAACCGCTCCTCGGTCACGCCACCGTCCCAAACTGGGATTCTTTTCAATATCCCCTGGGGCGGTGCCCGGCTCGGGATGGAGGCGGAGGAAGCGCCGGGGCGGAGTCCCGAGTGCAGCAGAGACTCCTCCCGCAGCCCCGCTGGAGCCCAAGGCCGGAGCAGGACAAGGATTCCTCCCCTGAGTGAGAGGCAGTGACAGGGCCCGAGTGTGACCCCCAAACCCTGCGGCACCGGGGGCGGGGGAGGGAGGGAATGGGGGATGAAGGGAACAGTGGGAAGGAGGGAAGGGTAGGGTGGAGGTGTTTCCTGAGGATTTGGTTCACTTCTCATTCTCCTTCTACAATCTGTTAATAAGGGAGACACGAGGGATATTGGGAGGCTTCACAACCATTTAATAAAAAAGGGGGACAGCCAGGCACAGGGCCACAGCCAGGGCACAGCCTGTGACAGCACAACTGCCCAGGGCCGGGGGTGTCGGTGCCAGCAGAGCACGAGGCCCCTTCCAGAGCCCTGGGAACAGCCCCAGCCCTGCCAGCCCTGTGCTCTGAGTGACACCGTCCCCTCCCTGCAGGGCTGACCCTGCACTCACCGTGAAATCTTCCGAGGTTTCTTCTCTGTGTGAGTCCCGCTGCTGATCCATTCTGGGGTTTCTCTCCAATCCCATCCCTGGGGCAGGGCTCACTCTGTCCGAGCAGAGAAGCAGCTTCTCCCTGCCTGTGCCCAGCAGGATCCTGAACCTGAGGCAGCTCTGTTCCCCTGGCTGCTGATCCATCCTGGGCATCCACAGCATCCTCGGCAATCTCAACAACGGCTTCATCCTTCCTTGGCCTCATTCCAGTCTCACCAATGGAATCATCTGGCACCCGAGGCAGCTCTGCGTGCTCGATTCTGGATCCGTAGGGATCCAGGGGCTCCTCTGCGCTCTCACAGTACTGGTTGTATCAAGTGTCCCACCCTTCATCTGTGTCAGCCGTTGAGCTCGGTTGCACACTTGATCAAAAGGATCCTCCACCCGAATCGAGTCCCCAGCAGCCTCGACATCCCTGGGGCAGAATCATCTCTCCAGATCTGGAATTCCTTCTCACTTAGACGGACCTTGAACCGGAGGCATCAGCACTGATGGCACAGGAACACCGAGCCGAGCTCCCAGTGCAGTTTCACAGACCGAGGAGCGCACGATGAGAGGCCACGGCCGGTCCCGGCTCCTCGGGGACGCTGCAGCAGCACCTGCAGGAAACAAAAGCACTCTCAGAGAGCTGCGGGCGGGGACAGGCGGGGACAGCGCCCGGGAGCTGCCGAATGCGGGCACGGGGAAGCTGCGGATCGGGCTCAGCCTCCCGAGCGGGAAGGAGCGGCAGCTCTGAGGGGGCTCAGGATTGTCCCCGGCATCCCCTGCTCTGGTGGGTCGGGACCCGGGCACAGCGAGCGCTGGCACCGCCCTTAGTGTCGCTGACTGGGAACAGCAGGTGACTCCTCGAAGGGAAAGTAGAAACTTGGCTCTGAGTCCCCGGGGAAGCCGCCAGTAGGAGATTTCTCTCCACCTCCACTGAGTGCGGCTGTTTCTGCTTCTGCGTGCTGTGGTTTGGCAGGGGCGTTCCAGTTCAAACTATCCCTCCCCAGCCCGGTCCCGGACTCCTCCCCCCGCC
>NW_026625532.1:3179-5784 GCF_030028575.1 Malurus melanocephalus | reverse complement strand
ACCGAGCGCTTCTCCCACCTGCGCTGGGGCCGCCTCCGAGCTCCGCCGCCGCCTCACCGCGCTCCGGCCGCTGCCGCCGCTCCCGGGGCTCCAGACACGCTCCGGCGATGGCGACAGCGCTGATTCCAGAAATGCGGGCGGCACCTCACAGCGGAAAGCATTCGGAACACCGTTCTGACCAATCAGCGCGAGAGGGAGAGGAGGGACGGGGGAAATCAGCCAATGGGAGCGCGGGCCACTCCCGCACACGGTACGGAACCGCCCCTCGGTCTCTGCATTTCCCCGAATTCTCATCGCAACAGCTCCTGGCGCGGTGCCCGGGCTGAGCACGAAGCCAGGGAACCGCCGGGGCTGAGCAGTGGAAGTTCTGGGTTGGTTTCAGAAGGAGAAAGAAACCCCCAGCCCCAGCCCCGGCAGCCACACAGCAGGTTCCAGATCATCTCCTCCTCCTGGAGGTTCATCTCCCGGAGATCCGGCACTGAGGGGACCCTGAGGGTCAGTGCAAGGCAGACGCTGTGGATGAGGAAGGAAATCCCCGTGCAGGGGGGAAGAAGAGGAGATGAGAGTGCCCAGCACGGAGAAGGCCCTTCCTCCTCCCCTGTCAGAGGCGAGTTTGGGATCTGCTGCAGAGAAATGGCATCTCATTTTAGCAGCTCCCACTCCTGAGTTTACTCTCAGCCAAGAACAGGAACACTCCATTGCCCAGGACAGGAACCCTGCAGGGAGGAGCAGAGACAGCGTTGGCACTGCAGGGGGGACACCTTGTGCCCCTGTGCCCCCCTACCCCTGCCCGGCCCTCCCAGGACTCACGAGGAGTTGAAGCTGCTGCCGTCCCCCCACTGCAGCTCCCGGCCCCGTCTGCGCAGCCCGAGCCAGTAATCGACCCTGGCACTGTGAGGGAAGAGGAACTCCTGGGAAGGAGAGAGGAGCCGGCACTGGGAGCTGCACCCCCGGCCCAGGAGCTCCCCAGGAGCTCCCCTCAGTGTCCTGACTGTTACTCTGTTTCTGCTCTCGTTCCACCCACATTTTTCATCCTGTGTGCAGGCTTTTACTCCCTTTTACCTTTTATTACCAGTTTTTAATCTCCATCAGCATTTCAGGGAAACTTAAAATTGTTTTTTTCTCTGTTAATCAAATTTTTCCTACTTTTCTTTTTTTAAATGATACCTCTTTTGAGAGCAGTCTCAGCAGCGCATTTCCCAATACAAAGTGTCACAAGGACTCTGCCATGGGATCAGCACACCCAGAGCACACCCTGCAATGATCACAGTGACTTCCACAAATGCATCTTGCAACAGCGAGTGCTGAAGCCAATCCCAGCAAGAGGAATTTCCCTTTTTGTGCCCCTCTTCTACTGCTCTTTCTCTCGAGGTGACTCTGATTGCTGTGCTCCAAACCCATCAGTGACAGGAGGTGCAACTTTGCTGTCCTGGAGTAGCACAGGTTCCTCCCTGGATATCCAAGGCCCTGCGGCTCTGTGGAGCCCTGTTCCAGCTTGATTTGGGAATGCATCCAGCAATTAGATACAGTGAATATTTTGGCCAATTTGATGGTTAAATTTTCATAAGAATTTGCATGAGCCAACCCTTGGGGTGAAGTTCTGGGAGCGATTTTGGCAATGAAATGTGGTTGACTGTGAAGACAGAGCGGCGGAAGTCGGGGTCATTCAGTTACAATGTAACCATGTGCAGATAAAATGTAATAAATCTTGTCTGGAAAAAAAAAAAAAAGGTAACGAAGTTGAAACAAGAAGTCATTCACTTCAGTTACACAAACATTTACCCATCTTCTCTCTCAACCCCATTGGTTTAGTGGACAACAATTCCGCTGTGCACGGACCCAGACCCTTTGTAACCCCAGCCTGAAGCCCCCATGGGACGCTGCTCAGCTTCACCGCGGCTCTGGGGTGACAACGCTCAGCAGGGTCCTTTCCCCTGGGGCTGCAGAGGGGCYGGGCCCCGCTCCTKGAGGTGCCCCCGGGSTCCTGTTGCAATTCCTGCCCTGCTGTGTCCATCCCATGGCTCTGGACAACTGCCCACGGGAAATCCTGGGGTGTTTCACCCAAAGATAGGAGCAGTTCCTGAGCTCTGCCCCCTTTCCCGTGCACAGCCCTGGGCTCTGTGGGGTTTGATGGGGCCGAGCACAAAGCAGCTCCCAGGGTTTCATGTTCTGTGCCCTGGGTTGGATCCTGGTTCTCAGCAATGGCATTGGGAGCTCTGGTACCCAAACCAGTGAGGATTCCTGACAGATTTCACTCAGTTGTCGATTAAAAATAAAATTCATCCTTTCTGCCTTCCCAGTGCCTTGTGGTCGGTGTGGAGTTTGTAAATCCCACTGAATTCCCAAGGCCTTGCTGACTTGTGCCACTGTTCTTGCTACAAACTGGGACCCTCTGGCTGATGCCATCCCTGGAACAGCTCCAAACTGAGGAATTATTTGATTTAGCAATTTTTTCAGTGTTTCTTTTGCAGTGAAGCACTTCAGGCTCCTGGAAAATGCACCACTAAAAGGCATTTTCAGCTCTCAGTACAGGGATGTTCTGTGAAGTCAATTTACCAATAACCTCTTATGGAGTGTCCAGATTGAATAGCCCCCACCCCCATTT
>NW_026625532.1:0-2669 GCF_030028575.1 Malurus melanocephalus | reverse complement strand
CTCTGTTTGTGTGGTTTGCTCTGCAGTTTTGCTGCTCCTGTGTTTCTGTTCCATATCTGGCACAGCACATCCTTGTGCACACAAACAGTCTCCAGATGGCATAAGCCAAAGCACACCGCAATCCCTCTAAATGTTCACACTTTTTTTTTTTTGCTTTTTCAGTTCCAATGCCCTTGTTAGAGCAACCATTTCATCCTTATGTCTTACAAAAACTCACAGCAGAGCTTTAGATTCAGTTTCTCACCCGGGTGGTGACTGCAAACCCAGAAATGCCTTTGTTGGAAACAAAGTTCTTGCCTTCTATGCACCATTTCGATTAAACTCAGAAACAGTTCTTTCCTTCTGTGCACATTTCTGGTTCTCTATCAGACTTTGAGTATGAATCCGGCTCGACTGGAATTGAAACTTGTTGTGATTGTTTGCACCCAGTCGTGTCCTGGAGTGTTTTTCACTGTGGAGCCCAGCAGGATGAACAGCAGAGGAGTTTCCAGGGTAATTTCCTTTCCCGGTGTTCAGTCCATGGCTCCCTCCTGTCCCTCAATGTCCCACAGCCCTCGGGCTCTGTCCCTCAGTGCATTCAGGGATTGTGAAGCAGCAGCTCCGTGGCTGTGACTGCTCACAGGCAGCTGGGCCAGCCTGGACTCACCTGATTGAGCTGTTCGGGGGGAATTTGCAGTGACTCATCCCTGACTCACTGGAAATTGTGCCAGAAACACTTGGGAAAGATGTGACATCTCAGAAGTGAATCATTCAAAAGATCTCAGTGACGTGGCAAGCTCAAAGGCAGAACCCTCCCCTGGGCTTGCTAAAGTTGGTGGAAGGCAGTCCCTGTTCCTTTCCATCCGCCCACATCATGAAATCATCATGGGGAGTTTTACAAGTCCCCACCTGTTAATTACTGATTCCTGATCTGTGCCCACCCACGCCAATGAAGGTCGGCAATTCCCTCACAGTTTAAGTCCCCTGCTCTGTTTCCTTTGCCCTCAGAGTATTTAAAAACCCACAAATGTCCCAGCCATTTTCATTCCTTGGCCTTTTTCTCTCAATTTCCCATGACCATTTCATGCCAAGAAGTTCAGTCATTCAGCAGTCAGGTCCCTGCTCTGCTCTTTAGTGTCGCTGCCTCTCAGCACATCAGCAGAGCCCCGTGGGGATTAAAGCTCTTCCATTGCTCTCGTTCCTTTGCCAGTGCAGTCCCAAAATTCTTGGGGCTGTTTTTAAATCCTGGAGCTAATGCAGTCCTGGCTGTGGATTTTCCCACTCAAATGGGAAGAGTTCATGGTTGGAGTGGCCCAGAGATGTGCAGGAAATGTGTCCTTGAAATGTGTTACAGTGAACCCTCCCAAATTCTCTTTTAGTGGGGTTAGGAGTGGGGATGGCTTAACTCCCATATTTTATTAATTGCTATTAACTCCTGTACTAATTGATTTCTGCCATTTGCTACTGTGCCTGGCAAAATTGGGGGGGTTATACCCAGAGTCACATTGCATCATGAACCCACTCCCCAAAAATCTATTCGTATTATAAACACATATTGTTGGCTTCTGCAAATATTAAGATGAGTGCTATGTGTGTGACAAACACATATTGTAGTGTTGGTTCTCACAGAGATTAAAGGTAGATGCTATGTTTTGTGTATCATGGTATAATATTGTCTTATTTGTAGAAGTTTAGTTATGTAAACATGATTGTGAAATAATTACTGTTCTTATTTTCTTTGTAATTCAGATGTAATTATAGAACACTTTTGATTATCTTGCAATAACTGAAATATTGCAGATTGTGATTTAAACTTTCCATGTAGGGTTTTTTTTTACACATTATAGCAAAACTGTACAAGAAGTAACAGGGAGACTCATTGAGATTATGAATGGTGCCCTGGCTGCAATTACACTGACCAAAATATAAGTGAAGGAGAAAGAAATGCATAAGAAAAGGATCAGCTTCCCCAAGGCTATCAACACAGAACCTGACCAAAAAGGGGAATGGAGGAATATGCGTATTAGAAAAAGTCTCTGGTCAGAGGAGCTGGTAAAACATCCATCGTTTGTGGCAAAAGGAGTCTGGCTGGTGGGGCCCCCAACCTTTGGATAGGCTTATCTGCATGGAAGGTTCAGGGGTGTTGTGACCCATCAGGGGCCCCTGTTATAAACACTTCTCTATCAACAAAAAAACATCTGCTGAAGTTGTGGGATAGGAGCCACACGAATATGACCCCAGGAGCTGTAAGAAGGCTGTAAAAAGGCGGATCCATGTTAAACAGTAACCAGAAAAGTTTCAATATGCATAAATGTCTATGAATAGGCATTAGGCTGATGTAACACAGAACGTATTTAAAGAGATTTCTGTCAATACCTGGCGTGCCTCTGGCAGATTGTCAAGCACCCAACGTCGTGTCCCTTTTGCTTTTTATGTGTCCAATTGTCAATTATTAAACTCTTAAAATTTTCACTGCAGAGAGAACCTCGTTTTTCACAGTTAGTGACAGCCAAAAGCCTTTTGAACTTCCAGGGATATTTTTTCACTCTTGCAAGTCCTTTGTGCAGTTTGTTTCATTCTTACAAATTCTGGTCTTTGGTTCCTTCCTTAACAAATGTTGGTGCATCCTTGGTTTGCTCTGGGATAGGCTCAGATCAGGAAGTCACTCCCTGTCCCATGAAAATCCAAGG
>NW_026625531.1:7968-10412 GCF_030028575.1 Malurus melanocephalus | reverse complement strand
TTTTGTTACTAATGCTTTTTATTTTCTGTTACAGATGGAGAATCTTGGTGAACAAGAAGAGAACTTGAGTGTAGTAGAGGAGCTGGAAATACAGTATTATGAAACACAGTTGGMATTATACAATGTACAGCTTGAAGTATTGAAACATGAAGAGATGCTGCTTATTGTACAGTTGGACACTATTAAGAGACAGATTAAAGGTGAGAATAAAATACTATTTAAGCACATATTCATAACACAGGAGTGACAAAGCCTGCTGTGTTCTCACTTTAAAAAAGAAAAGGATGTCACTGCTTGGGTCTTGTTTACTTGCTTATTAGTAGAAAGCCTTGTTGGAAAACATTAATGCTGTGGCACCATCTGATATTTTGTCTTTTGGTTAATAAGACACTAATTTGGTAACACAAATTTAAAAAAAAAAAGCCACAGTGGTTGCTCATCTTGCCAGCAGCTGTGATATGTGCATGCCCTGGTTTAACATGGAATAATTTATATTGACAGTGCTTAACTGCTTTCATAGTTACAACATCTATGCACAGGAACTGTGGATATTGTGAACCTGCTAAAATAGGTCCTGTAATTCATCATAATAGAGTCTAATYTAACATGTAGAAATTACAAAATACATCCTATAATGTCAAAAAGAGGTGATTATAACTAGAATGGTACCTGAATACTGCTACATTTCAGTTTAGATGTCTCTTTGTGACATGTTTATACCAAATTAGGCACCTGTCTCGTTGTTATTTGTTCTCATGAATTCTGTTACCATGTACACTGTGAAGTAAGCATTGCTGCTGCTTGTTACATAACCAAAGCGTGGTAAATAGTATAATACAACACCCAGTGTTGATCAGAACAGTCTTCATTTTCCAGGAAAACTCCCATTGGTGAAGGTAGGAGTTAAAACACAGGAGACATTTGAAAGAGGAAGCTCAATAACAAATGCTAACAGCATAAATTTGATCCTGCAGAGCACCCCTGTGAGTAACGTGACATGTTTGCTTAAGGCTGTGAAGGACCCAGCTCAGCTCTGGAGCATTACACTTACTCATCACTAACTCACTGCCTTCAATGGCTTTGAAAATGTCATTAGCTCTTTAAATGTTTAAATAACTGTGGCAATTTTTGGTTTCCTAAAAAATGCCAAATGCCTTTTTAGAGCAACAGGATGAAGTTGTTTACTATGATACATGTGAAAACCCTGAGGAGCTGCAGGTCATTGAGCAGACCATGGGACAGCATTACACTGACTTGTCAGCAATGACGCTGCTGAGGCAGAAGAGCAAGCAGCTGGAGACAAAGCGTGGGACTGTCTGTGCCAGGAGAGCCTACCTCAGGAACAAAAAAGTAAATGCAGCCTTGGAGATGTGCATTTTCTGAGCTCACCACTCACGAGGGATGGACAGGAAGCAATTCAGGAAGTTTGGGTGGAGCGTACAAGATGATTCCTGACTCGATGCCAAGGCCTGCAAGCAGAAAGAGGGGCAGTGTGATTTAAGCTAGCTTTATATTTCACGGTGTGTCTCTGGCTTGGAAAGAGAGCACAGACTTGCCCTGGTGACCCAKGTGTTCCCCACTGGTTAGACCTTGCCAGGCTCCTTTGGGAGCTTTGCCCTAGCAGCCTTTTCCAAAGGACAGGAGCAAAGTGGCCTTGTTGAAGGAAGCTGCAGTGACGGCAAAACCCACACTGATACCTTTGAACAGGAGGAAGGGGAAACTTAAAGCTGCAGGTCTCTCTCCAGCCTCTCAGTTCTGTGCAAAGGGCAGTTTTTCCTTTGTTTGCCATTCAGAGAGCTCTAGGAAGACACATGACTCTGAACCTTCCCAGTGAGATGAATTTACCTTACACCTGTAGTTGTGCTGGGACAGAGAGCAGAGTTTAGGTTCCAGTCTGTCTGACCTTTTATCCCTCGCTAGCCTGGACAAACTGTGAATGACATTGGAAATGTCATTCCAAGAGCCATCATTGTCTCTTGCTTGCAATTGCTTCCTTGGCAGACACTTCTTTTGCCTCTGTTTTCATTTGCTTAATTGCTGTATATTGCTTGTATAACACTGAAGCCAAATGCCACATGATTTGCAAATGCTTRTCCAGCCATGTGGATAATCCCCCTCTGTCCAGAGACAAAAAGCACTCCCAGAGAAAATATTGAAGGCTGAAGCTCCTCTTTGGCACCTGTACAGAAACTGCCCTTGCTGGGCACTCTTTCTGCTTCCCATACCTTAACTTCCCTGCCTTTTGTACTTGGGATCTCTGGCTAATAGTGGGGGGTGGGAATAGCCTTGTGTGCTAGATTCCTTCTTGCCTTCCCCCTCAGGTCTTTGCATGAGCTGCTTCTTTTTTTTGTTTTTTTTTTTTTGTTTTTTTTTTTTTTTTTTTTTTTTTTTTTTTTTTTTTTTTTTTTTTTTTTTTTTTTTTTTTTTTTTTTTTTTTTTTTTTT
>NW_026625531.1:1516-7253 GCF_030028575.1 Malurus melanocephalus | reverse complement strand
TTTAAATTTATTCAGGGTTGAATTTTCTGCTTGCATGGGTGAGTGGGATTGGTTTGTGCTCTGTGATTTTCTATCTCTTTGATACCTTGTGATTTGTTTTTCAGAAGTGTCCASCTCATGTTGTTCTGAAAACGTCCTGTCCCCAGCCCCTCAGTCCCAAGTCACCCCGAGGTATTCCTCAGCAGACTGTGGTGCTGTCCCCTCCCTGTGCATCAGGGGACAGCTCAGGGACAGCCCCAGCAGCTCTGTCCCCTGCCCCAGCACTGCCAGCAGCTCTCCAGCAGCCTCAGAGCATTCTGCTTGTGGAAGACAAAGAGCCCAAAGATTTGTGTCAGAGTAGCCCAGCAGCCATCCCTGTGCAGATTGTTGTGACTGATGGGGACACAGAGGAGCAAAAGCACAGYGAGGAGCTGATGGTTTCTCCATGCTCACCACCTCCTCCTCCACCCCCTCCTCCCCTGCCCCCTCCACCCCCAGCTCCCCCTCTTCCTCCCCAGTTCAGAACCCAATCAGCAGCAGAGTATAAACCCCTTCCCCTCAGCTCTGACAGCCCCTCAGAACTGCACAAACAGGATGGTTCATCCAGGAGCT
This sequence comes from Malurus melanocephalus, assembly GCF_030028575.1. Lineage (NCBI taxonomy): Eukaryota > Metazoa > Chordata > Aves > Passeriformes > Maluridae > Malurus > Malurus melanocephalus. Next base: position 6,662 of record NW_026625531.1, on the reverse strand, counting down.
CTATCAATAATTGCATAGGTAAGTAGGCTCACATCAACAGGTGCTTTTTAATGCATTTCCTGTATTGTTGTGGTCTCCCTCCCTCTGTTTCTGGACAGGAATAATGTGTAGTTTTGATCAAGAGAATGAGGCTCTTGGAAAGCTTAGTCTAAGAAACTACGTACAGTAACACTGACCATAGTTCAGGATGTTAAATGAGTAACAATATGTGTGTCCTGTTTGAGACACTTCATAGGGTCCTGAAGCTCCAATCAAGACTAATGTGGGTAAATTTGTAGCTGTACTAAGGCTGCACTTTGATGTTTGTGATTTATGTACTGCAGGGCTGGCATTTGGGCTGCTTGCTTGCATTTCTAAGGTGTGCACAGCCTGTGTCCACTTAAAATTCACTTGGTTTCTAAAGAAAGGTTTCCTAAGAGAATTCATGCAGAATTTAACCAGGATTTGAAAGGCAGGTGAATAGATTTGGCATACCTTTCTAGTGAAGAAATTCTGCTCAGGTACACCTTTGCTTTGTTAGCAAGTTCATGCAGGTGTAATTGAAGGCTGAACTTGGCAATTGAAAGGATGGTTTGAATGAGAATAGAGCTCAGCAGCCTCCCAAGGCTGCACTGGTTACATCSTGCTAACAGCCTTGTTTTTATCTCTAAAGCAAGCAGGTATTTTGGCTGTGTCAGAGACATTGATCTAAGTTGGAAGGCAGCAATTGTTTTTGGTTGTTTTTCACAATGGAGCTTATGCTAGAATGAAGGATGTCTTTACACGTGGTGTATTCATTTCCCTCTTTGACTCCTCACAGTACATCCAAGCAGCYTTTGTATCCTGTCAGGAGGCAAAGCACAGGCAGAAATAGCAGGGGAAGTTCAGTGTTTTTAGTTTTTCCAAGCTGTGGGGAAGCACAAGCAGCTGAAGGGCTGAGACCCAGCTGAGTTRCCATGGCAAAGCASTGTGCATGGAGTGCAGACTGCAGTCTGGAATGTCCATGGGATAACTCYGCCCCAGATGGGGTAACTCTACCCCAGACCCAKCTGAGTTACCATGGCAAAGCACTGTGCATGGMGTGCAGACTGCAGYTGGGAATGTCCATGGGRTAACTCTGCCCCAGACACTCTGAAGGAGCCTTGAGCAGGAGCTGAAAACACCAGAGTGGTGAGATTGCTATGGAACAGCCTTGCTGGGARCTGAGATTTACTGGCATTCACAGCYTAACACTGATGTCTTTATTTTTGGATAAGAATTTTTGTTTGTTTGTTTATTGCAGAGATCTGATTACAGTTGTCTGTACCTATTCCTTGAAGAAAAACGTCGTGTCAGTAGTTGTACTAATAATTGCTAAATTACTGCCACAGCAGCTAACTGAAACAGCTTCATAAACATGTTGGTTTTACTCATGGGCTCCTCATGTCTTTGTGTGTGGAAAGCCAGGAGCAGCTTCTTTTATGATTTGCTAGTCTGACTAATCTTTTACAGGCAGCCCCTTTAATTAGTAGACTTCAGACTTTTTTACCTGTAGGCTTTGTAAGGTGATCTGGTGGATCTTTGCTTGGCCCTTTTTAGTCTCTGAAGGTACCACAGGATTTAGCAGAATGTTCCATTTTAAGTGGTTGATGTTAATCACATAACTTTGTGTGCACTGCACATGGCAAAAATATTTGCAGCTGTGAGGCACAGATGGTCTGGAGCCATTGGTGTCCAGGGAGAGCCTCCCTGCCTGACAGTGTGGAGAGGCAGCAAACAGCCCAGTCAAAGGGGTAAAACACAAATCAGGTGTATCAGCAGGACTGGTGGAAGCTCCCAGTGTGCTGTTCTTCATGGTCTGACAGTCAGAAACATTCAGCAGAGATCTAAATCGTTGTAAAATAGGAATTGTTTCCTAAGTCCAYACAGGAAAGAGCTGCCTGCATAGGGCCTGATGTGACTCCCACTGACTTTCAAACCCTTCTACTCAAATCCTTTCATTTTTCTCTTGGCTGAGCAAAAATGCAATTGATGGTCTCAGCAGGCTTCTGGGCAAGCTAGGAGGGATAGTGGATTGTTTATAACACAGAATGCAAGAGATTTTTTGGTTCAGTGATTTTTTTTTTTTTTGAAAGCCCATAAGGTTGTAATGAAAAAGAGCATCGTCCTTTGTGTATAATTTCTTCTTTAGAGCACAACCTTGTATAATGATGAAGAGGCATTSGATTCTCAGTTCAAGGTATAAAAGCTTTAACTGCTTTTTACAAACAGTTCCAGAGCTGCTGTTGCAGAAGCTCTAAAAGGTCTGTGCCAAATCAGACCATTCTTTTTGCTGTCAGTAGCACAGATGGAAGGAGCAGCCATGAACACTTTAGTGTGGTTGTGTCATTTGTTCTCCTGTAACAGACGGATGTTTTGCAGGCTCCATGGATGAAGTGCTGGCCTCTCTGAAGCGCAGTGAAGTTCACCTTCACAAAGTGGAGCCCAATCCTTACACYTCCCTGAAGGACAACATCCTCTGTGCCATCAGGCAGGGGGTCAAACTGAGGAGAGTGAACCGAGATCCTGACACAGAGGGCAGGAAAGGATCCCCCAATGAGCTGGAGAGAAGCATTAAGGCAGCSATGCAGAGAATTAAGAAAGTGTCTGCTGATTCTGAAGAAGAGGAGGACAATGATCAGAGTAATGGAGAATGGGACAGCTGACCAGTATAACAGACTGACTGACTGGAGCAGAGTGTGTGCCAATTGTGCACGGTGTAGAACGTTCCTTTCAAAAGGAAAGAACTGTGTGATTGTGTGGGGTGTTCTCATAGTCCTAAATGTCTTGTAAAGTGAAAGAATCMTGTTGATTTTTCATAGGAACTKCAGATTCGTATTTTTGCATGAGAARCCATACTCCAAATTATGCCTGCACTAAAAGGTGTTTCTGGCTCAACCAGGTAGTGTTTTCATCAATTCTGAAGACAGTTAAAATGCTGGAATGAAACATACATTATTTACATTGGTACTATACAGTAGGCAGTGCTATCAGAACAAAGTTTAAGGAATGAAAAAAATAACTGAAAATCACTTTTGTCAGATAAAAGTARATGCAAATCTGTGGTGACTGAGGCAGACCAGAAAACTTAGCATGATCTGGAATCTTTCACTCCTACCTCCATTGTCCAGAAAATTCTTAAATTTTGCTTGTCTAATGCAGCTCACTCTCAAATAACTACATGGATACTCCATTTATCATCACGTTAGAAAGTGTGCACTTATGGATGGCTTGATAATGCTGATTGGGAAAATCAGTTTCCAGTTTGAAAGAAACACTACTGCAGTGTTCTTTTTTAGCTGAAAGATTAAGTATAGAGAACTTGTAGATGTTAAATGTTTTTCATATATTTACATTTACAATGATCTGTTGACATGAAAAAAGAGCCAAAATATTATATATGATATTTTTCAGGATTTTGATTTAGTCCTGTAATGCAGGGCTGCATTTCTCCATGGAGAACTTCAATAGATGCCACTCATGAATTTAAATTCCTGATGGCCTTATAAATGGCAGGTATTTACGTTGTGCCTGGAAGCTAACTATTTCAAAATTCAGCTACATTCAGTTTAGAGAGTCTTGCTATTTTGGGTAGATAGTGGCAAAAAGGATTCAAGTTATTTTTCTGAAGTTTATACTGACCCTTAATAAAAATAGATCTTGGCAGAAGAAGTGGATTCAATGTGCTGTCATTTTAGGATGCTGCTGTGAACTGAACATTATTTATCCCATGGTCCCCTGGGTTTTGATTACAAGTGGCAGCCATGCAGCTCTCACTAATGKTATCGGTAAATATTTTCTCAAATATTTATGAATTGCAATTTGATAACAAAATTGCAAATACAGTGCCTTAATTCCCCGTTTTACTGTAGAGCAGATCTGTTTAATCAGCACAGTAAAGATGCATGCAKCAGTTTTCCTGTGAGCAGAGGCAGCATCTGGGGGTTGGTTCATTTTTTACTGTTTAAGCAACCACTGCTGTTTGGATGTGAGAAAAACGATTTCTATAAATCAGTATTGCTGTGCCTTGTGATCTTTCTAACTATGATGTGGGCAGTCCAGACAGCAGCTGCCAGTATTTTAGGGAGGTTTAAAGTTAATGTATTTAAAGAGTACTCTGTCAGACTGAAAGGATTTCCTTTGAAGCAGCAGAGCTTTGATCACAGCACAGCAGAGCAGCAGTGCCCAGCTGGAGGTGCCAGTGCAGCCATGGATTTGTCAGCATTTCTGTCCTCAYGCTGCCTTGGGGGATTCTGAAACTTCTCTGCAGCCTCCCCTCCAGCTCAGTGCTGCCTCACAAGATGAAGAACCATTTTTTTTCTGCTAAATGGTGCTGAATCGAGCAAATCAGGTCTGAGTGTGGACATTTGAAGTGCCCCAGACCTACAGGGGATTGAGCAATGTGACACTGGGCACCTGTGGGACTGTGGAATAGGATTGAGTATAAGGGCCTGAGGGGCTGAAGGYTTGCAGGGCAGCCCCTATCACTTCCTTCTTTTATCCCTTGAAATAAAAAGATGCACACATACACCAGGACACCAGGAGCAAGAGGGACAAAGAGATCAGTAGGAAGGCATTCATTAGGGCTAAAAAAAAGCTGGGAAATGCTTCTCATTTCAGTCTTCCTCTATGAAGCAGTTGTAGATAAAGGTGTGCACCCTTTGGAGAAAATGAGACTTTAGGCTATGCATGGCCTCACTCAGGAAGCGTGGATTTAATTCCAAAAGCTGCTGTATTTGCTTCCGAGAGCACGTCTGTGCACTGCACTCCATAGTAACGTGATATTTGTAGGAAAGAGGGACACATCATTGCAGCTAAACCCATGGTGATGATAAAAGGTGAGTGGTATTGAAAGCATTTTTTAATAAATGCCACACCAAACCTTGGGCAGCAAAAACCGCTCAGAACAATATGTGAGTGTGTCCCTGGAGGAAACACTCAGACTGCTCCAGAACGCGGCATCTTTTCCTGGCTGAAAGGTGTGTGATTTTCATTCTCAGCATGTCATGCTATGCTGAGAGCAAGAGGCAACACAATTAAATCTGCTCAGGTAACAGTGACATTAACAGCTCAGCTGCTGGGAAAATGCTGTGTAAAATGAGCATCTTCCTTTGCTCTGCAGGAAGAGTGAGCCACAAACTGCTTAGAA
>NW_026625531.1:0-716 GCF_030028575.1 Malurus melanocephalus | reverse complement strand
TTTTACAATGATCCAACTGCAGTAAACACTTCAGTTTTCATTAAAACATATACTAAATATAATAAACCCAAATAAAAATATACATTTAGAGCACTGCAGTGTTTTCCCACAGTTGTATATCAACAAAYTGTCAGTCATTCACCAAACTTTACTTGAAACAGTAAAAACAGGGTGTATGTTTATCTTTAGYGCTAAAATCTCATAATAATCTAAATATTTTGGTATAGCAGACCACACTAGTACACTCTCAGAACTTTCAACTACAAGGGATATATTCATGTTAAAAACGATATGTGCTTTGTTTGTCATTCATGATGAGCTTTATAGAATATTATGTTCATGATCACTATTAGGCAAATAAATGAAAACATCTAAATGCTGCAAAATACTCTTTTATTGAGCGTAGCTTCCTCATCACATACCTAGGTTAATCAAAATCCTRCAARCTTAGAAGCTTAGTTCAYAAAKCTTACACATTGGTCTTTTTAGCTAGTATATGRMTAAAATAATTATTGCTGACCAGTGTTAAAAAGACAAGCAAACCCAACCCAAACGAAAACACAAGAGCAGATTTTTCTCAAGTGCCTTTCTTGTATGTACCATTGTTATTAGGTAACTAAATTAAGTAAATTTCAAAATGTGCATATAAAATTTTTGGAGGTATAGGCACCTTCATCTGAAGACTGTGTGTTCAGGCTACCTGTTTTTAAAAAAAG
>NW_026625530.1:9397-11520 GCF_030028575.1 Malurus melanocephalus | reverse complement strand
GTCCAGGTCCCTTCCAGGGGTTTTTCTCAGGATGGATCCCATATTTAGGCTCTCCAGTTCCCTTCCTGGGGTTTTATTCAGGATGGATTCCATGTTTGGGCTCTCCAGTTCCCTCTCCGGGGTTTTTTCCGGGATGGATCCCAGGTYTGGATCCARGAATTCCCTCTCCGGGGTTTTATTCAGGATGCATCCCATGTTTATGGTGTCCACTTCTCTCTCTGGTGTCTTTTTCAGGATGGATCCCACATTTGAGCTCTCCAGTTCCTTTCCTGGTGTTTTTTTCAGGATGGATCCCAGCTTTGGATCCAGGAGTTCCCTATTGGGGGTTTTTTTAGGGATGGATCCCACGTTTGAGCTCTCCAGTTCCCTTTCAGGGTTTTTTTTCGGGATTGATCCGATGTTTAGGTTCTCCAGTTCCATCTCTGGTGTATTTTTCAGGGTGGATTCCAGGTCTGGATCCAGGAGTTCCCTCTCCAGGGTTCTTTCTGGGATGGATCCCAGTTTTGAGCTCTCCATTTCCCTTCCTGGTGTTTTTTTCAGGATGGATCCCAGGTTTGGATCCAGGAATTCCATCTCCGGGGTTTTTTTCAGGATGGATCCCAGCTTTGAGCCGTCCAGTTCCCCTCCTGGTGTTTTTTTCGGGCTTGAGCCCAGCTTTGGATCCAGGAATTCCCTCCCTGGTGTATTTTTCGGGATGAATCCCAGGTTTGAGCCATCCAGTTCCCTCTCTGGGGTTTTTTTCAAGATGGATGGAACATTTGGCTCCAGGAGTTCCCTCTCTGGGGTTCTTTCTGGGATGGATCCCATGTTTAGGGTGTCCAGTTCCATCTCTGGTGGTTTTTTTGGGATGGATCCCAYGTTTGAGCTCTCCAGTTCCCCTCCTGGGGTTTTTTCCAGGATGGATCCCAGCTTTGAGCTCTCCAATCCCTTTCCAGGGTTCTTTTTCAGGAYGGATCCCAGTTTTGAGCTCTCCAGTTCCTTTCCYGGTGTATTTTCCGGGATAGATCCCAGCTTTGGATCCAGGAGTTCCCTCTTGGGGGTTCTTTCTGGGATGGATCCCAATTTTAGGCTCTCCAGTTTCTTTCCTGGTGTTTTTTCTGGGATGGTTCCCAGGTTTATGGTGTCCACTTCCCTCTCTGGTGTTTTTTTCGGGATRGATCCCACCTTTGAGCTCTCCAGTTCCCTTCCTGGTGTTTTTTTTGGGATGGATCCCATGTTTGAGCTCTCCAGATCCTTTCCAGAGTTTTTTTCTGGGATAGATCCCAGTTTTGAGCTCTCCAGTTCACTCTCTGGTGTWTTTTTCAGGATGGATCCCAGGTTTGGATCCAGGAGGTCCTTTCCAGGGGTCTTTTTCAATGATTTAAAGATAAAAAATCCCTTTTAATGACGATTTAAAAATAAAACCCCTCTTTTAATGATGATTTAAAGATAAAAACCCCCTTTTAATGATGATTTAAAAACAAAACCCCCTTCTAAAGCTAAAAAATCAACRATTTCACCACAAAACCCCCTTTAAAGAAAAAAATTAAATATAAAAAAAGATCAAAATCCTCTTTTAATTAACAAATTACCCCTAATTAATCACCTTTGCTGCAGGGGGGTGGGTGACATCCACAATTCGATTTGGGGACAAAATGCTGCAGCTCCTGATTCCATTTTCACCCCAATTTCCTTCCAATTTGGATTTTTCATTCCTCTGCTCCAGGTTTGGATCTTTTTTTGAAGGTGTTTTGGTCTGAGCTGTGTGAAATTAAAAAAAATTTTAAAAAAATTTTAAAAAATTAAAAAAAAATCAAAAATAATTAAAAAAAATTTTAAAAATGCTAAAAAAAAAAATCAAATAAAAAAAATATTGTTTTGTTTTAAAAGAAGCATTTTTAATTTCTTCCTTTTCAGCTTAAAGAAGAGCTGAAATATGGATTTATTTTAAATAAATATTTTAATATTTTACTATTTAAATAAATTTAGGCACTTACAGCAGTTTTTTTGGTGGGTGGATCCCAGGGAGCTCTGGAAAACCTGGATTTTCTCCTTCAAGGACCTGGCATTTGCATATTTAAATGAGCTGAGCTGAAAATAAAATTAGAAATTAATTTATAAATTATTCAGGAATTTATTCCCTC
>NW_026625530.1:6392-7677 GCF_030028575.1 Malurus melanocephalus | reverse complement strand
AAATGATCCCAAATTGCTTTAAATGATCCCAAAGTGCATTCAATGATCCCAAAAGTGCATTAAATGATCCCAAAAGTGCACAAAATGATCCCAAAAATGCATTCAATGATCCCAAAAATGCTTTAAATGATCCCAAAAGTGCATTCAATGATCCCAAAGTGCATTAAATGATCCCAAAAGTGCATTCAATGATCCCAAAAGTGCACAAAATGATCCCAAAAATGCATTAAATGATCCCAAAGTGCATTCAATGATCCCAAAAGTGCATTCAATGATCCCAAAAGTGCATTCAATGATCCCAAAAATGCTTTAAATGATCCCCAAAGTGCATTCAATGATCCCCAAAGTGCATTTAAATGATCCCAAAAGTGCATTTAAATGATCCCAAAGTGCATTAAACGATCCCAAAGTGCATGAAATGATCCCAAAAATGCATTCAATGATCCCAAAGTGCTTTAAATGATCCCAAAAATGCTTTAAATGATCCCAAAGGGTGTTAAATGATCCCCAAAGGGCATTCAAGGATCCCAAAAGTGCATTAAATGATCCCCAAATTGCATTCAATGATCCCCAAATTGCATTCAATGATCCCCAAAGTGCTATAAATGATCCCAAAAGTGGATTAAATGATCCCAAACCATTCCCAATCCGTGCCCATTGATCCCAAAATCATCTCTGAGCTCCCCCCCAGCACAGATCCCACCTTTGGGCTCTCCAGGAGTTCCCTCTCTGGTGTTTTTTAGGATGGACAGGGACTCAATTCCCACRGGAACAGCTCTGGTGGATAAATCCCGCTCCGTGTCCCAAAATGAGGGGGGTTCTTGGGGAAAATCCCCCCTGAGAGCCCCAAAACGCTGCCCCGGATCCTCCTCAGGGCCTTTGGGGCAGCTCAGGACGCTTTTTTGGGGTCGTGTCTGAGTCCCATCACTGAAATTCTCCTTCTGGGATGCTCTGATGGGTTTGGATTTGGTCACTTTGTGGATTTTCTGTTCTTTTGATCGAGGCAAAGAGGATTCTTCCTTCTCTTCAGGAAAACCACTCTCATTTTCTTTGATTTTCAGGGGAGTTTTAGATCCTCTGAGCATTGTTTGGGATTTATTTGAAGGAACATTCACTCAGCCTTTGTTCCTGTAATTACAGATTCCTGTWAAAAAAAGAGAAATTATTWTTATTTGCTAAGAGGAGGAGTTCACTATCYACTCAGAGATTCAAGCTTCCTTAAAATCCACATTTTTCCTGGAAAAGGTGTTTGAGGGAAAAGAAATTTATTCCCAAAAAGCTGCAG
>NW_026625530.1:2891-4015 GCF_030028575.1 Malurus melanocephalus | reverse complement strand
TCTTTGAGCCGGCGGAGGGATCGCGGGTCGTTGGACGCAGCACCGCTGTGGCAGAGGAAGGGAAAAAAAAAAACAAAGCGATGAAACGAATTCATTCAACGGCCGGCGAGCACGTGACGGGCGACAGCCAATCACAGGGGGCTTATGCAAAATAGATCGGGTAATTCTGCTTGCGATTGGCTGCCGTGCCGGCTTTGCCCCGCCTCCTCGCTGCCTATTGGACGGGWGGGYSGCACYGCRCGGCGCTGATTGGCYGCCGSGCCTGCCCGTCAGCGCGCGCCGCTTCCGGGTGTCGGCGCGGCGGCGGGCGCAGCATGAGGCGGGTGACGCTGTTCGTTAACGGCAGCGCCCGCAACGGGAAGGTGAGGCCGGCCCGGGGCTGCCCCTCAGCGGCTCCCGCGCTCCCCCTGCCCGCTCCTGCCCTTCCCCGGAGCCTCCCGGGACAGCCGGGCCTGTGCCGGTGGCGAGCGGGGCGCGGGGTTCCCGCCGGGTCGGTGCCTGGGGAGGGAACCGTGAGGGGATCGTGAGGGAATCGCGAGGGGATCGTGAGGGAATCGCGAGGGGATCGTGAGGGGACCGTGAGGGAATCGTGAGGGGATCGTGAGGGAATCGTGAGGGGATCCTGAGGGAACCATGAGGGAATCGTGAGGGGATCGTGAGGGGATCATGAGGGAACCGTGGAGGAACCGTGAGGGGAATCGTGAGGGGATCGTGAGGGGATCATGAGGGAACCGTGGGGGAACCATGAGGGGAATCGTGAGGGGATCATGAAGGAATCGTGAGGGGATCATGAGGGAATCGCGGGGGAATCGTGAGGGAACCGTGAGGGGATCGTGAGGGGATCATGAAGGAATCGTGAGGGAATTGTGAGGGGATCGTGAGGGAATCGTGAGGGAACGGAATCATGAGGGAATAGTGAAGGAATCCTGAGGGGATCGTGAGGGGATCGCGAGGGAATCGTGAGGGGATCGCGAGGGAATCGTGAGGGAATCGTGAGGGAATAATGAGGGGAATCGTGAGGAAATCATGAGGGGAATCGTGAAGAGATCGTGAAGGAATCGTGAGGGAATTGTGAGGGGATCGTGAGGGGATCGCCTCAGGCGCGGATTTGGCGCGAAGGAGGC
>NW_026625530.1:0-1802 GCF_030028575.1 Malurus melanocephalus | reverse complement strand
AAATTACGGGTGGGAATTAAGAGATGAACCTGTTAATTTTCCTTAATTAATGAGCAGTGTTTAATATAAAACCAGATGTTAAAATTTCCAGCCGAGATGGAAAGTACTTTCAGGTTTTTTGAGCTTTAGAGCGTTTATTGATTCGGAATTTATTGATTCGAGATTTACTGATTTAGAATTTATTGGTTCAGAATTGACTGATTCAGAATTTGATTCAGAATTGATTCAGAATTGATTGATTCAGAATTTTGAATCAGAATTGACTGATTCAGAATTTGATTCAGAATTTAATGAGTCAGAATTTATTAATTCAGAATTTGATTCAGAATTTCCTGATTCAGAATTGATTGATTCTGAATTTGATTCCAAATTTATTGATTCAGAATTTAATGATTCAGATTTTTTTGATTCAGAATTGACTGGTTCAGAATTGATTGATTCAGAATTTGATTCAGAATTTATTAATTCAGAATTGATTGATTCAGAATTTGACATGACCTGGATTTGACCCCTGGATTTTTTCACCCCCTCCTGTGCTGGCTCCAGGCCAATGTTTGTGCCAGGAAATTCCCATTTTTCCAGTCAGGAATGASAGTTTTTCTCTAAAAAACCCAAATTCTGTCATTGCCTTCACTGAATAGTCCCAGATTTGGGTAAAAAGCACCAAATTTGTAAGAATTAATTGATTACACGAGGGGTCCTTACCTGGGGATAAAATCTCTGCTGAAGTCAGAATGCAGATCAAAATCACACAGAAATTCCTTTAATGGCACCTGGSTAGAATTTGGTTGAAATTTTAATATAAATCTGATTAAAATTTAATAAAAATTTAATAAAATACCTGAAAATAAAAAGGAGAGATCCCAATGCAGATTAGATGAGCAATAAATCAGAATTAATCTCCTTTTTCTCTTCCCTCTCCCAGGGACGATGATGTTTTGTTTGTCTGTGAAGGGGAGCCCTTCATTGGTGAGTCTCTTAATTCCTTATTAAAATTTAAAAATTAAAATTCTCCTTTAAAAATTAAACTTTGATTTGACAAAGTTCATTTGGCTTTTATATAAATCTCAGATTTTATTTGGTGGCGTTTTCAGGAGATGCCTCTTTCCACAGGGAATGAATGATGGAATATTCACCATTTTAATTAAGGAATATTCACCATTTTAATTAGAGAATATTCACCTTTTTAAAGGAATATTCTCAATTATAATGAAGGAATATTCACAGTTTTAATTATGGAATATTCACCATTTTAAAGGAATATTCTCAATTTTCATTAAGGAATATTCACCATTTCAATTATGGAATATTCACCATTCTAATTAAGAAATATTCTCAATTTCCATTAAGAAATATTCCCCATTTTAAAGCAATATTCACAATTTTAATTAGAGAATATTCACCATTTTGAAGGAATATTCTCAATTTTAATTATGGAATGCTCACCATTTCAATTACAGAATATTCACAATTTTAATTACAGAATACTCACCATTTCAATTACAGAATATTCCCCATTTTAATGAATTTTTCATTAATTTCCCATGAATTTCCCATGAATTTCCCCCATTTTCTGTTTCTTGCAGATCCGCAGAGCGATGGCCGCGCTCAGGAGGAGCTGACGGGGTCTCACACAGATTGGCTCACCCTCAATGTGGGGGGCAGATATTTCACCACCACCCGGTAAAAAACCCCAAAATTCCCCAAATTTCATCCCAAAAAAACCCCAAAAATCATAAAAAAATCACTCCCAGTGAAGCAGCAAAACTTTGATTCTGCAGCTTTCCCTGGGTCTGCCACCG
>NW_026625529.1:10699-12016 GCF_030028575.1 Malurus melanocephalus | reverse complement strand
CCAGAAAGGTTCATCAGATCCATTATCTCTGCATTCAGCTAAATTATGAAAATCATTAAGATAAGGAGGCACGGAGCCTATTAGCTTCCTGGAGAGGACGCCTCGCAATTCTTTTTTCCTTCTGCTTCCACGTTTAATTACCTCAAGTTTTCGCCGTGTTTAATTCCGTTTATTAAGCCCTTTAATAAAAAAAACCCAAACAAAAGTAAAAAAAAGTAAAGAAAAAAAAACAAAACAACAATAAAGCCCCGCTGCTGGTGGGGTGCAGAGCTGGGGTTTGGATCCAGGCAATTCCTCCATCCATCCRTGGATATTCCCAACCCAACCAGGGCTGTGCTCACGGGGGAATTGCAGCCGCTAATTAAAAAAAAAAATAAAAAAATTAAGGATGTGCCCTGGAGTGGGTGTGATGGGAAAATGAGCAGCACCAGCCCAGGGTTTGTCCCGTGGGCTCTCCCGAGCTTGGCTGATCCCTGAGCCGGATTCCAGGAGTTTGGGATAACCCACAAAATGCACTGGGATGGTGGAAAAAGAAAAAATAAATTATATTCTCCCCCAGGATGGCAGGAGTGAGGATCACCTGCATCCTCCAGCGGCTCACAGGGATCCCTGCTCGATTTTTTTTTGGTTATCTGAGGCTATTTTAGGATTATTTTAGGAACAGCCGAGCCCCCACAGGCCCCGAGCAAGGTCAGTCTGAGGCAGGAGCTGCGTTTTGCCTTCTTAGAGATGAAAATCAGTGATGCTGGTTCCTGTCAGAGCAGCACCCACACCCTGCAAAGGGCTGGAATCCTCACGCCAGGCTGGCTGTGCCAAAAAAAAATCCAACAAAACCAGAGGCACAGCCAGGGGAGAGCTCAGGGCAGGGTCACAACTGTGCCAAGCTCTGCTGGTGCCTGAGTTCAGCTCAACAAGAGCACAAATCCGCTCCCTGTGAGCACACAGAGCCACACACAGCATCTCCAAAGGCCTTTTTGCAGGAAATTTCAGCATTTGGACAATTAAACACAACTGGAAACTTCCTGCAAGAAGTCTGGAGCATCTTGAGCCACTCCTAAGTGTCCAAGGTCAGGCTGGACAGGGCTTGGAGGGACACAGCATCTCCAAACGCCTTCTCACAGGAAATTTCAGCATTTGGACAATTTAAACACAACTGAAAACTTTTTGCAAGAAGCCTGGAGCACCTTGAGCCATTCCTAAGGCCAGGTTGGACAGGGCTTGGAGGGACACAGCATCTCCAAACACCTTCCCATAGGAGATTTCAGCATTTGAATAATTTTTGGACAACTGAAAACTTTCTGCAAGATTCTTGAGCCA
>NW_026625529.1:7493-10019 GCF_030028575.1 Malurus melanocephalus | reverse complement strand
TGAAAATGGGCATCCCCATCAACTCCAGAAACACAGAGGTTTGAATTCGTTTGCCATTGTTGTAAATTGAGGATTTTTTTTTTTTAATTAAAAAGATTCTGTTTGCAAAGAGGGCGCAGAACGCGCAGGGACACCCAGAGCCCCCAGAGGARCTTGCTGGGCACAGCTCCTGAAAAGCCTCCAAAAAGGGCCAAACTCGCCAAAAACTGAGCAGCAACAGCACAGCAGCTCTGTGGATAATCCACATTTCTTGTAAATCCCAAAACACCTAAAAGGACCTGATTTTGGGAGCACAAACGAGGCCCAAACCCACCAAAAACTGAGTAGCAACAGCATAGCAGCTCTGTGGATAATCCAGATTTCTTGTAGAACCCAAAACACCTAAAAGGACTCGATTTTGGGAGCACAAACAAAGCCCAAACCCACCAAAAACTGAGCAGTAACAGCACAGCAGCTCTGTGGATAATCCAGATTTCTTGTAAATCCCAAAACACCTAAAAGGACCTGATTTTTGGAGCACAAACAAGTTCGAAACCCACCAAAAACTGTGCAGCAACAGCACAGAAGCTCTGTGGATAATCCAGATTTCTTGTGGATCCTGAAACACCCAAAAGGACCCAATTTTGGGAGCAAAAATGAGTCTCAAATCCATCAAAAACTAAGCAGCAACAGTACAGCAGCTCTGTGGATAATCCAGATTTCTCATAGAACCCAAAACACCTAAAAATGACCAGATTTTCAGAGCACAAACGAGGCCCAAACCCACCAAAAACTGAGCAACAACAGCACAGGAGCTCTGTGGATAATCCACATTTCTCATAGAACCCATTACACATAAAAGGACAACATTTTGGGAGTACAAACAAGGCCCAAACCCACCAAAAACTGAGCAGTAACAGCACAGCAGCTCTATGGATAATCCAGATTTCTTGTAGAACCCAAAACACCTGAAAGGACCTGATTTTCAGAGCACAAACGAGTCCCAAATGCATCAAAAACTGAGCAGTAACAGCACAGCAGCTCTGTGGATAATCCAGATTTCTTGTAAATGCCAAAACACCTAAAAATGACCGGATTTTCAGAGCACAAATGAGGCCCAAACCCACCAAAAACTGTGCAGTAACAGCACAGCAGCTCTGCAGATAATCCAGACTTCACATAGAACCCAAAACACATAAAAGGACCCAATTTTCAGAGCAGAAACGAGGCCCAAACTCACCAAAAACTGAGTAGCAACAGCACAGCAGCTCTGTGGATAATCCAGATTTCTTGTAGAATTCAAAACACTTAAAAATGACCGGATTTTGGGAGCACAAATGAGTCCCAAACCCATCAAAAACTGATCAACAACAGCACAGCAGCTCTATGGATAATCCAGATATCTTGTAAATCCCAAAACACCTAAAAGGACCTGATTTTCGGAGCACAAACGAGTCCACAGAAAGGCTGGAGAGCCCCGTGGTGTTCTTCCCAACATTACAAAGGCTCAGACCTGGACAGGAGCTCCAAATCTCCTTCCCCACCACGACACATGTGCCACTTTGCCAAATCTGTGTCAGAGTTAGGGCTCCTCTCCCATCCCAATGGTTGTCCCCATGGGAGGATTTGGGATTTCAGGATTTGCTGTGTGCCCTCCAAGCAGCAACTCATGGAACCAAAAAAAAAAATCCACCAGAACTGATGAAGAGAAGGCCCCTGGAGCTGTGAGGGTTTGGTGGGGAACTCCTGGAGAAGGAACACAGAAAAGGGACCAGCTCTGCTCCAAACCCCGCAGGAATTGGGGTTTTTTGAGTCACACAACCCACACCAGGCCCTCCAAGCAGTTCTGATGGAACCAAAAAAAAACCCACCAGAACTGATGAAGAGGAGGCCCCTGGAGCTGTGAGGGTTTGGTGGGGATCTCCTGGAGAAGGAACACAGAAAAAGGGACCAGCTCTGCTCCAAACCCCACAGGAACGGGGTTTTTTGAGTCACACAATCCACACCAGGACCTCCAAGCAGCAACTGATGGAACCAAAAAAAAACCAACCAGAACTGATGAAGAGGAGGCCCCTGGAGCTGTGAGGGTTTGGTGGGGAACTCCTGGAGAAGGAACACAGAAACAGGGACCAGCTCTGCCCCAAACCCTGCAGGAATTGGGGTTTTTTTGAGTCACAAACCCACACCAGGCCCTCCAAGCAGTTCTGATGGAACCAAAAAAAAAACCACCAGCCCTGATGAAGAGGAGGCCACTGGAGCTGTGAGGGTTTGGTGGGCATCTCCTGGAGAAGGAACACAGAAACAGGGACCAGCTCTGCTCCAAACCCCGCAGGAACGGGGGTTTTTTGAGTCACAAACCCACACCAAGCAGCTCCACTCCCCTCACCCCACAAAGCCCCTCCAATGACCTTTATTTGTGGTTTTGGTTTTTTTTTTTCCAGCACCATCTCTGTTCTCTGCGGTTTCTGGGAGTGTTTTTTCCACTCTGGAGAATCTCACAAAGCCTGCAGCCATCCCCCAGCAGAGCCTGCTGAGCAGCCAAGCAAA
>NW_026625529.1:3222-6253 GCF_030028575.1 Malurus melanocephalus | reverse complement strand
GTGTCACTCGGTGGCAGCTGAGGGCACGGAGCTGGAAAGGTCGGGAGGAGCTCTCTGAGAGTCASCGTGGCTCAGTCTGAAGGGGACAGGGCAGACAGGGCCACTGACATTGCTGGGGACAAGGTGGCCACCAGCCCACGCACACCCAGTGCTCCCAGTACAGCGAGGGATGATGTGTGCCAGACCAAAAAACCCACTCAGGATTGCAAACAACCCCTTTTTGGCTGTCCCTAACCCCGCAAACTCGCTCCACCCCGCTCTCCCCTGGATCTGGGGCCGACTGGGACCATCACAATTTGAGCTTCCACCAGCAAAGCCAAAGGGTCTCCTGTGCACAGAAATGGATGGGATGGGATGGGATCCATGGGACGGGATGGGATGGGATCCATGGAATGGGATCCATGGGATGGGATGGGGTGGGATCCATAGGATGGGATCCACAGGATGTGATCCATAGGATGGGATCTATAGGATGGGATGGGATCCATGGGATAGGATCAATGGGGTGGGATCCAAGGGATCCATGGGATGGGGTGGGATGGGATCCATAGGATGGGATCTATAGGACAGGATGGGGATCCATGGGATGGGATGGGATCCACGGGATGGGATCCATGGGATGGGATGGGATCCATGGGATGGGATCCATGGGAGGGGATCCATGGGATGGGATCCATGGGATGGGATCCATGGGATGGGATGGGATCCATAGAATGGGATCTATAGGACAGGATGGGATCCATGGGATGGGATCCACAGGATGGGATCCATAGGATGGGATCCATGGGATAGGAACAATGGGATGGGATCCAAGGGATCCACGGGATGGGGTGGGATGGGATCCATAGGATGGGATCTATAGGACAGGATGGGGATTCGTGGGATGGGATCTACAGGATGGGATCCATAGGATGAGATCTATAGGACGGGATGGGAGGGACAGACATGGAATGGGATGGACAGACAGGACTCCCAAGTGATGCCACCTCTTTCAGCACAGCCTTGGCAGAGGGGACCCAGCAGCACAGACTTCTTGTGACTTCAAAAAAGCTCAAGCCCAGAAATTATTTACATAGGCAAGATTTCATGATAGGGGGGTTTTTCTGCTCCTAAAGGACTACTAATAAAAAAAAAAAAAAAAAAAAAAAAGGTTTAAAATAAAGTGACTTCCAAAGAAAAATCCAAGTTGAAAGCCTTGCTTTGATTTTATTTTAAGATTAAAGCTCTCTGCAGAGTGTTCCAGGGCCCTGATGTGAGGACCACAAGCTCCTCTGATACTTCCTAGAAAAGCTTGCGATTGAGCCACCCGTAAATTCTCCTCATGAGAAGGTTCAGAGGGGCTGGAGGAGAAAAAGGCTCTCAGGGGACACTGACACTGCCCAGGACACTGTCCCTGCCTTGGGGACATTCTGAGGGAGGCACGATGGAGGATGGAGAACAGGAGATGAAAATGGAAAAATGGGAGCATGGATGAGGGACAGGGCTGGTTGAGAAATGTTGGGAAATGCCAAGGGTAAGCCAAGAACAAAGCTCSGGGATGGGGGATCCGGTTACACGGCACCACAGCAGGATCCCAGCCTGGCTCTGGGGGTTGGGACAGAGAAAACCAAGCCTGAGTGCTCTGTGGGGCCAGCCCAGCACTGGGGACAGTGGCCTTGGGGCAGGGACACCGCAGGGACCCCTCTGTCCCCCTGGCAGGAGAGGAAAGAGCTTCTCCCAGAGCCTCCCTCCCCATCCCCGTGAGCAGGGAGCTCAGCGCCTGAGGACAGACAGACAGACAGACAGACAGACAGACCCTGCTGTCCCCAGCACATCACCAGCCCTATCCCCAGCCCCTCTGGGCACAGAGCAGAGCCACAGCCACGTCACCCACCCGTGACAAGAGGGGACAGGACAGGAATTAAAGCACAGGACGAGGAAGGACATTGGGGACGGTGCCCCAAGGGGGCTGCACAGACCAGGAGAACCCTTCCAGCTGAAAATGCACCTCCAACACAAAAAAAATGCACGTTTTCTCCTCACACAGCCCAAAATCCTCCTCCTTGCCCCACCAGAAGCTCACAGCACCCACGTGGCCCCCTACCCGAGCTCCCCGGGATGAAAAACCTCGTCTGTGAGAGCCACGAAAAGATTTCATTCACCTTTTCTCTCTCACTTCTAAGAAACACTTCACTTCCTCCCACCTCCCTTCTTCTCCTCCTTTCAAAGCAACCTCAGAGTTATTTTTACACCGGCACATCCCGGTGCTGCCGGATGGGMGCATCCCCCGCTGCCAGGAGAAGCAGAGAGGGGTGCTCCTGCTCTCCCCAGCCCAGGGATTCTCYTGAAAAAGCAGGGAAATTGTCACCCCACTGCTGGGGAGGAGGTGCTGAGGGCACAGCGGGGCTGTGGGGTTTCCCAAAATGGTCCCTGTATGGGAGCAGCGGTGCCTTTGGGGTGCAGAGTCCATGAGCAGCTCCAGGGGTGACCACTGGTGCTCCGTTCTGGTGGCATCAGACAGCTCTGACTGCTAAAATCGAGGTGCTGGAACAACTCTGGTGAGGGCTGGAGCTCCATCATTGTTCCCCCCAGCTCACGTTCCTGCCCCACACCCAGCTCTGCTCTGAGCACAGCTCTGGGTTCAGCCTCGGCTTTTGAGGGCGCCAAGATGTGCTCTGAACCTCTGGAAAAAAAAAAAAATAAATCTTCTCATCAGCACAGTGCAACAAGTGCTTCCAGGAAGGAGTTGGCAGGGATCTTGGCTGTTCTCCTCAGGGCTCTGAGTGCATCGCAAAGCAGAACCTTGGTAAGCAGCTCTCATTTCCACAGGGATGGTGCTAGGGGACTCCAAATCCAAGGATTTTGCTCTTCCAGGCAAGTTTTACAAGTGGACAGAAGCAGGGTGCAAGTCTCGGGAGCTGGATGCCAGAAAGGAACAGAGGCAGCAGGAAATCCCAAACCAGCAGAGAATTCAGCTTGTTCTGGGTCAGACACCGAGGAGGGAGCAGAGGCAGAGGAAAACCTTTTCCAGGAGAGCAGCTCAGGAGGGCAG
>NW_026625529.1:0-2408 GCF_030028575.1 Malurus melanocephalus | reverse complement strand
GATGGATCCCACAGGATGGATCCCAAAACTCCCCCTGCAGAAGCAGAGCAGTCCCAGTGGAGCGTGGAACCGGCAGATGTCACCTCCCACCGTCGCGCTGGCGAAARAAAAAATCCATCCTGGGCACAGCAGATGTCACGTCACCTTTGCTTTGGAGAGGGTGGCCAAGCTGGGACACACTGACCCGCCTGGCTGTGCTGGGCGGGGAGCAGATCCCAAATTCCCAAATTCCCACTGTCAGAGCTCGGTGGAACAGCAGCCTTTGGGTAAAACCATTTAGGAGAGGAAGGAGACGAGCAGCGATCTGATGGATGCTCCCGGCGCTGCGGGGACACAGAGGCTGTGCTGCAGCCCCCAAACAGCCCCAAAACAACCCCAAAACAGCCCCAAAACAGCCTGTCCCCCCAGGATCACACCCAGCTGCCAAGGCTGAGCCATTCCTGGGATTGGGCTTGGTCCTGGCAGCTCCTGTGCCTGCTCTGGAGTGACACAGAGAAGGTAAAACCATCCCTGGCACGTGTCTCGTCACACGCAGAGCCACCACCACCCCGGCACCCTGCCAGAGCTGCATCCCCTCCTGCTGAAACCCAGCTGGGAGAGGGCAGGGACTCAGCACAGGGTGGGAAAAGCAGCCCAGAGYGGGGGGATTCACTGGGGTGGTGCCCTGAACCCCCATCCAGAGGCTGGGAATTAAAATAAATTAATAAATCCCTGCTGGGAATTAACGGCGACATCACGTTATGTCCAACCATTTCACCATTTCAGAGCCCCGAACCGAACCGCCACGTGTAAATACACCTGGGGGAAAAAAAGAGATTTGCTAGGGGCTGGGASAGCATGGAAACATCACCGAGATGCCTTCTCCCAGCTCCAAAAATGAGTTCATTATTCCCAGGCGGTGGCTGGCAGGGCGCAGATYGCTYGGCGATTACAGATGTTTATCAGCCSACTRTAATAAAGGTGGGACCAGCGACAGCSAGATGAATATTACAGCTCAGGAAAATGTAAATGAAATGATCCATCATGCCCAAAAGATCAGCAGCACCTTCAGAGAGGAGCAGCTCCGGGACAGAGCTTTGGAGCCCCACAGTCACCTTGGCTCAGTGCTACGGGGTGAAAAATGGTGATGGGGGAAAGAGAAACGTTCTGGATTTTCCAAGGGCGCTCAGAGAAACAGAAAGGGAGCTGGAATCTCATCCAGCAGGGCAGGGAGACATCCCTGGGGTCACACAGAGCCATCAGAAAGGGGATGTGGCTCGGGCAGGATGTGCAGGGGAAGGGTTACGGAGCYGCTTTTCCCTGGAGTGAAATATTGCCCCTGGCTCAGTGGAAGCAGGAGGTTGGTGCCTCCAGGGAGGAAATATCAGAAACCTGAGAGCAGTTTCCCTGCTCTCCCTTCCCAGCGTGGCTTGCCCGCAATTTGCTACCTGTTGCATTTTCCCAATCACACAAAACACTGTGARAACTCAAGAAAGCATTAAAGAAGCCGAGCGAGAGCGCAGGGCAGGGACACCRGGAGCTGCTGCAATCCAGCCACGGAGGAATTACACATCCATCTGAATTTTAAATACAGAGCACCATGACTGGCATCCTCACGAGTGCCACCGCAGCCTCACGCTACAGCTTTTATGGTAATTTCGCAGGGAGTTACCCACAAGGCACCGCAGAGATTTTCTTGGCAGCCATCCTAAACTAATTTTTATAGGTTAGTGTACGGTTCTACATAAAACGTTTAAGAAAAAAATAAAATGGCGACTTGGAGGGGAGGGAAGGGCGTGACCGGGAGGTTTTGGGCATGTGATGGTCCAGGGTGAAATGCCACCCTGGGGTTGGTGTCCACTGGTGGCCACCCCATGTGAGGTGACATGGGAAAACAGCAGGTGGCTCATAAAAGTGGTTTGTTGGCTACCAGAACACCCAGCCCTCTGCATCAATTGTGCCTCGGGGTCTGCAGAGCATCTCCTTGTAGGGTGTTCACTTCAGCACCTTCTGTGTCCTGCCTGCTCCCATGGGTGCCTGGCTACCCTATCCTGGGTGCACCGGCCCAGAGGGGATGGGAACGACCCCAAAAAACAACAAGTTGTTGGTAAAAACCACAGCACCCTGAAAAACACGTTTCACAGAACTGCGGAATGGTTTGGCTTAGAAAACACCTTAAAAATCACCTTAAAAATCACCTCCAAAATCACCTCAAAAATCAAATCCCACCCGCTGCTCCCAGCAGGACACGGCTCTGCCCATCACCTCTGCTTCCCACACATCTGGACACGGGAATTCCACGTGGTGAGTGGGAATTGCTCCCAGCTCCAAAAATGGGAGAGAGCTGAAAACGCTGCCAGCGAGCAGCAAAACCTCGGGAAACAAAGGAGACACTCAGCAGGAGGGAAACCTTGAGCAGCACAAACCCC
>NW_026625528.1:10216-11514 GCF_030028575.1 Malurus melanocephalus | reverse complement strand
GGGGCACACACGTGTGGATGTGAGGGGGGTGCAGCGACAGCCCCGGGACGCCCCAGCCCCCTCCCCGCGTGTCCCCTCGGTGTCCCCCCGCGGTGTCCCCAAGTGTCCCCGCGTGTCCCCGGTACCTGCATGGCGCGGATCTGCTCCCGCTCCAGCCCCTGCACCGCGCTCTCCACCGCGGCCTGCACCCGGCCCTGCGCCGCCTCCGCCATGGGCGCCACTCTGCGAAATCCGCCCCAAAACCTCCGGGGACCGCCCCGAAATGTCCGGGACCGCCCTAAAACTGACGGGAACCGCCCCAAGCCCGCCCTAAATGTGACGGGAGCCGCCCCAAGGCAGCTCCAGCCCCTGCACCGCCTCCGCCATGGGCGCCGCTCTGCGCCCTCAGCCCGCCCTGAAATCCGCCCCGAAATCCGCCCCAAAACCTCCGGGGACCGCCCCAAAACTGAGGGGACCGCCCCAAAACTGAGGGGAACCGCTCCAAACCCACTCTAAATGTGACGGGAGCCGCCCCAAATCTGAGGGGAACCACCTCAAGCCCGCCCCAAAAACTCTGGGACCGGCCCCAAACGTGACGGGAGCCGCCCCAAACTGATGGGATCCGCCTTAAAACTGAAGGGAACCGCCCCAAGCCCGCCCTAAATGTGACGGAAACCGCCCCAAAGCCGCTTCAGTCCCTGCATCGCCTGCGCTATGGGCACCGCTCTGCGCCCTCAGCCCGCCCTGAAATCCGCCCCAAAACCTCCAAGGACCGCCTCGAAATCTCAGGAACCGCCCCAAAACTGACGGACCCGCCCTAAAACTGAGGAGAACCGCCCCAAGCCCGCCCTAAATGTGACGGAAACCGCCCCAAAACCGCTCCAGCCCCTGCACCTCGCCCTGCGCCGCCTCCGCCATTGGCGCCGCTCTGCGCCCTCAGCCCGCCCTGAAATCCGCCCCGAAATCCGCCCCAAAACCTCCGGGGACCGCCCCGAAATCTCCGGAACCGCCCTAAAACTGACGGGATCCGCCCCAAATCTGAGGGGAACCACCTCAAGCCCGCCCTAAAATCTCTGGGACCCGCCCCAAACGTGACGGGAGCCGCCCCAAATCTGAAGGGAACCGCCCCAAGCCCGTCCTAAATGTGACGGGAGCCGCCCCAAAGCCACTCCAGTCCCTGCACCCGGCCCTGCGCCCTCAGCCCGCCCCGAAATCTCCGGGAACCGCCCCAAAACTGAGAGGAACCGCCCTAAAACTGACTGGACTCGCCCCGAAAACTCCGGGAACCGCCCTAAAACTGAGGGGAGCTGCCCCAAAAT
>NW_026625528.1:6280-8870 GCF_030028575.1 Malurus melanocephalus | reverse complement strand
CCCGAGCCGATCCTGGCACCTTTATCCTGTTTTACCCCGGGTTTGCCCTGAGCCGATCCCGGCACCTTTATCCTGGGCTGCGGTGAGCCAGATCGGCACCTTTATCCCGGTTTATCCCATGACTGTCCCAAGCCGATGTTAGCACCTTTATCCCGGTTTGTCCCGGGCTTGACCCGAGCCGGATCCCGGCACCTTTATCCCGTTTTACCCCGGGCTTGCCCCGAGCCGGATCCCGGCACTTTTATCCCGTTTTACCCCGGGCTTGCCCCGAGCCGGATCCCGGCACTTTTATCCCGTTTTACCCCGGGCTTGCCCCGAGCCGATCCCCGCACTTTTATCCCGCTTTGTCCCGGTCCCAGCAGGGAACAGGGCCGCGTTCCAGCCCGGCGGGGCCGGCTCCTGTCCCCCGCCCGTGCCGGGATGGCTCCCGGCTCCCGAGCCAGCGCGTCCCGGGGTTTTTCGGGCGGGCTGGCCGCCGGCCGAGCCGCTTCCCCGGCCGTTCAAAGGCTTTTCTTGTTCGGCGCCGGCTCCTGCAGAAAAGGGCTCCTTTCACGGCCGCCTTTCCTAGACAGAAATTGTCATTTTCCGAACACAGCTTCCCTTCTGCTGGCYCGGAGCCCTCCGCCTCCCTGACGTCAGCCCGCCTTTGTGATGCTCCGGCTGGAATTTTGCGCTCCTGCTTCTTTTCAGCGTTTTTAAAGGAGTGGAAACGGGGGGTGTGGGGCGGCGGCGGGGGGGGATTCTGATGGAGGCGGGGGGTTGGCAGTGGGGTCCGAGCGGGGCTGGGATCCCTGGGAACCGGCACGGAGCGCCCGCGGGTTGGAGAATTTTGTTACCGGATTTCTTGGTGTGATGGGAGAAGAAAACTTTTTTTTTTAAAATTTTATTTTTATTTTCAATTTTTAAAAATTTTATTTTTATTTTAATTTTTTTTTAATTTTTATTTTTTATTTTTTATTTTATTTTATTTTAAAATTTATTTTCTACTATTTTCTCTTATTTTTTATTATTCTCTATTATTTTCTATTGCTCTCTATTATTTTCTATTATTCTTTATTATTTTTATTATTCTCTGTTATTTTCTATCATTTTCTATTATTTGTTCCATTTAATTTAATTTAATTTAATTTAATTTTATTTTATTTTATTATCATCATCGTCACCCTCACCGTTACAATCAATTCCATCATTCCCATTCTCATTCCCACTATTGCTCCCATTATTCCCACGATTCTTCACGCTATTATAACCTATCATTATTTTTATTTTCCCGGTTTTCACTAATTCCCGGGTTTTTTGGGGACAGTCTGCAAAGGATTTCCTCCGTGCCCGTGCAGAGCTCCGAAGGCTCCCGRTGCCTTTTCCGTGAGGGAAATGAGGATGAGGAGCCACCACCKCTSYCCTGTCCCCAAGGGAAGCCACCCARGGGTGGCGCGGGGACTTTCCSCTCMGGTGACACCCGGCCCAGTCCCCSTGACCCCAAAACGGCAGCGATTCCCCCCAAACCGATCCCTGCTCCCCGCCCCGATTCCCCTCCTSGCTCCGGCGCTGTCCTGCGCTCCCGGAGCCGCTGGAGCCCCGGTGGCAGCGGTGGCACCGCCGCGGGGCTGTCCCCTCCCTCCGGTGGCTCCGGGCCGTGCCCGCGCCGCTGCTGGCACTCTTTGCAGCGCTGGCCCGATCCCAACCCGGCTTTGTTTGGCGAGCAGCAGAATCGGCTCAGAGCTGCGGCCGGGGCAAAGTCCGGCTGGCCCGGGGCTCTTCCCGGGGCAATGTTTGTGTTCCGTCCCGTTCCCAGCCCGGTCCCCGCGGCTCCGCTCCCGTGGGGGTCCCGCTGGGGCTCTGAAAGGGCTCTCGGGGGTCTCTGTGGGGTCTCTGTGGGGTCTCTGTGGGGTTGAGGAGGCAGCTCCTCACCCCATTCCCACCTCATCTGTGGCAGGACGCTGGCGGCGCCACCAGCCCGAAAATCTGTGTGAGAAAGTGTCACCCCCCGGTCCCCAACCCTGCCCGCAGCAGCGACACCGAAAGGGGTGACACTTCTCCAAATTCCCGAATCCCATCAGCCAGAGAGGGAGCGGCGGCTCTTCCCCGCTCCCCCACGAGCCCAAACCGGAGCGCTGGGATGCTTTTTGGGATTTTTGGTTTTGGGGTTTGGCTGCGCCGCGACCTCGGCGGGATCGGAACCAGCTCCCAACCTTCCCCCGCGGGTTGGCGTCCCTCGGGAAGCGCAGGTGTGAGGTGTGGGAGATCTGAGGGATCAGATCTCAGCGCATCATCTGCCGGATCATTCCCATCCCTGGGAACATCCCGTGGCCCCGGGGCCTCGCCGCGCCGCTTCCCGGAGGAGCCGCGGGCAGCGCCTGGACCTGTTCTACCTGGGCGCGCTCGCCGGGGCAGGGACGCGTTCCTGCCGTTCCTCGGGGCTGAGTCACGCGTGGCTCCCGTGGCTACCCCGGCTCCAGCCGTGACTCACTGCCGGGAGAGGCGGAGCGCCCACCGCGCCACCGGGCACGGCCACGGCACCGAGCGGGGAAAGCGGCGCGTCCCCACCAAACGGGGACAGGCGGCGGCGGGGGAGCGAGCCCGAGGGACG
>NW_026625528.1:0-5199 GCF_030028575.1 Malurus melanocephalus | reverse complement strand
GGGGATTTGGGGTCACACCACAAACCCCTAGAGGGATCCCGAAGAGGAGGAGCAGAACCAGAAGGTGCCCTCGGGGTTTGTGGGGCACAAAGCTGGACGTGCGGCCGCCCGGGTGCTCTCCGGGCTCCGGTCACCGCGGCTCAATGATCCCAATGTCCTGGGCACGGCCGGACATGGTCCCCAGTGACCACTGAGAGCCGGGAAACCCCAAAATCTGGCAGAGAGACCCTCCAGAGCCACTGTGGGGTCACCTCCAGAGAGTCAGCCGGGATCAAACATGGGTTTGGGGTGCCACCACAAATCCCCTGAAAGGATCCTGAGGAGGAGGAGGAGAAGGAGAACCAAAACGTGGATTTGGGGTCCCATCTCAATGCAAACCCCTGGAGGGATCCCAATGAGGAGGAGAACCAGAACGTGGATTTGGGGTCTGCTAAAAAACCCTGGAGGGATCCCAAAGGGCAGGAGGAGAACCAGAACGTGGATTTGGGGTGCACCACAAACCCCTGGAGGGATCCTGAAGAGGAGGAGCAGAACCAGAACGTGCCCTCGGGGTTTGTGGGGCATAGCCGGACGTGCGGCCGCCCGGGTGCTCTCCGGGCTCCGGTCACCGCGGCTCAATGATCCCAATGTCCTGAGCACTGCCGGACACGGTCCCCGGTGACCACTGAGAGCCGGGAAACCCCAAAACCTGGCAGAGAGACCCTTCAGAGTGACCGTGGGGTCACCTCCAGAGCGGGGTCAGCCCCTCTCCCCCATTCCCGAGGGGAATTTCTGCTCAATTATCCCTGCTCTGGAACGGGATAAAATGCTCAATTATCCCTGCTCTGGAACGGGATAAAATTAATGCGGTGCAAAGTGACCCAATATTGACATTTTCCCGGGAGCTGCCAGCCCGGAGCCGCCAACAAAGCCCCGTCAGTGGCCAGGCTCGGACCGCGCCAATATCCTTTATTTATGGAGGTTTCGGAAAAAAAAAAACCCCAAGAAAAGCCGGGATGTAAACAGAAGAGGGGGAGTGGGGAAGGGAGAAAGCCCCCGAAGGGTTGTTTGGGAAAGGAAGAAAGAAAAAAAAAACGGGAATGAAATGGACATTCACGGGGAAAATCCCGGCTATGAAAGAGCCTTTTGAAGGCGGCGGAAAAACAGGAGCGGCGAGATAAAGCCAGGAAAAAAATCCCAAAAAACCAACAAAAAGAATCCCGCTCTTAGCGGGGTGGGGGAGTTGTCGGAGGTGCTGCCCTTCTAGCGTGGGTCAGACCCCAAAAATTTGGGATGAGGGAGATATCAGAGGTGCTGCCCTTCTGGCACAGATCAGACCCCAAAAATTGGGATGAAAGAGATGTTGGAGGTGCTGCTGCCCTTCCAGGATGGGTCTGACCCCAAAAATTTGGGATGAAGGGGATGTTTGAGGTGACGCTGGTCTGGTGACAACCTCAGTATGGGTCAGACCCCCAAAATTCGGGATGGGGGAGATATCAGAGGCTCTGCACTTCCAGGATGGATCAGTTCCCCAAAATTCGGGATGGGAGGAACACTGGAAATGCTCCAATAAGAGCCTCAGCATGGGTCAGACCCCTAAAATTTGGGATGAAGGGGACATTGGAGGTGCTGCCTATCTGGTGACAGCTCCAGGATGAATCAGACTCCAAAAATTTGGGATGGGAGAGATACCCGAGGCTCTGCCCTTTCAGGATGGGTCTGACCCGCTAAATTTGGGAGGATGGAGATTCCAGAGGTTCTGCCCTTTCTGGATGGGTCAAACCCCCAAAATGTGGGATGGTATCTCTGGTATCTCCAGAGGCTCTGCCCTTTTGGGATGGGTCTGACCCCAAAATTTGGGATGAAGGAGATTCCAGAGGCKCTGCCCTTTCGGGATGGCTCAGACCCCAAATCCCCCCGATGTTCTCCCAGAAACGGGACCATCCCAAGGCCATGCTGCCCATTCCCCCTTCCCCGGGGGAATCTCGGGTTTATTCCCAGTTTATTCCCAGTTTATTCTCAGTTTGTTCCCAGTTTGTTCTCAGTTTGTTCCCAGTTTATTCCCAGTTTATTCTCAGTTTGTTCCCAGTTTGTTCTCAGTTTATTCCCAGTTTATTCTCAGTTTATTCCCAGTATATTCCCAGTTTATTCCCAATTTATTCCCAGTTTATTCTCAGTTAATTCTCACCCCATCCTTTAGGAAAACAATTTTTTTTTTAAATTTTTCCCCCTCCCCCGCCGCCCGATCGATTCCAGCGCTCCGCCGGACGAGCCAAAACCATCCCGGCGGCGACAATTTTGGGATTGTGCGAGCCCGGGGGGGAGCCCGGGGCGGTGTTTTCCCTCCGCCCGCTTTTCTCCGTCCCGATCCAACCCAAACACGAGCACACAGCCGCGCTTGTTCCTGAAAAACGCCGCCATTTCGGGCATTTTTCAATTTTTTTTTCAATTTTTAATTTTTTTTTTAATTTTTTTTTTTTCCCCGTCGCCACGTCGAAATATCGGGGATTGGAGATTTGACAGAGCCGGAGGGATGAGGATCCACCCCGAGGAGGAAATTCCCGCTTTTTCCCGGGGTGGTGGAGCCGAATCCGTGGGTGCACGTTGTTTTTGGTGACGGATTCTCTAAATCCCAAAAATCCCGTGTTTTGGGTGGGTTTTCTCCTTTTTTTACCCGTTTATTGGGGTCTGGAGTGTCATTTTCCAGCCTGGAGGAATCCCTAAATCTCATATTTTGGGTGGATTTTCCCCTTTTCCCCCCATTGATTGGGACCCGCAGTGTTTCCAGGATAAATCCCAAAAATCCCATATTTTGAGTGGTTTTTTTCCCATTCACTGGGATCCTCAGTGTCATTCCCCAGTCTGGATAAATCCCTAAATCCCATATTTTGGGTGGGTTTTCATTTTTATTTCCTATTAACTGGGGTCCCAAACATTGCACTGTAGCCCGGATAAATCCCAAAAATCCCATATTTTGGCGGGTTTTTCCTTTTTTTTCCTGTTTACTGGGGTCTGGAGCATCATTTTCCAGCCTGGATAAGTCCCTAAATTCCGTATTTTGTGTGGGTTTTCCATTCATTGGGGTCTGCAGTGTTCCTGGGATAAATCCCAAAAATCCCATATTTTGGGTGGGTTTCCTATTCACAGGGATCCACAGTGTTCCGGGGTTAAATCCCTAAAATCCCATTTTTTTTGGGTGGATTTTCCCCCTTTTTCCCATATTTTGGGTGGTTTTTCCTTCCTTTTCCCATATTTTGGGTGGGATTTCCCCCTTTTTCCCATATTTTGGGTGGGTTTTCCATTCATTGGGGTCCTTAGTGTTCCCAGGATAAATCCCAAAAATCCCATATTTTGGGTGGGTTTTCCCATTGATTGGGGCCCACAGTGTTCCTGGGTTAAATCCCAAAATTCCCATATTTTGGATGAGTTTTCCCAAAAACATGAAAAGCCCCAAGCACCACCCTCCAGCCCGGAAATCCCGCAGCAGGGGGAGGGGAGGGAATGGGGGATGAAGGAGAAGGGAAAATGCCCTTTTTTCAGGGATTTGCCCTAAATTGACGGATTTATCCCGGATCTGATCCTTTAATCCCAAACCCGCCCTAAGCCACAGACAAAGAGCAATTCCAGGAAGAAAACCCGACAGCCGGAGGCTCCCGGGGCTGGGACAATTAAAAACCCCAAATTAAAAAAACCCCAATTAAAAAAACTCTAATTAAAAAACCCACCCAAATTAAAAAACCCCGAATTAAAAAAAAAAAAATAAAAAAACCACCCCAAATTAAAAAAACCCAAATTAATAAAAAAAACAAATAAAAAACCCTCAAATTACAAAAACCCCAATTAAAAAACCTCCAAATTAATAAAAAAACAAATTGAAAAAAAACCCAAATTAAAACCCCAAATTAAAAAACCCCAAATGAAACAAAACCCAAATTAAAAAAAAACCCAAATTAAAATAAACTAATTAAAAAAAAACCCCAAATTAAAAAGCCCCAAATTTAAAAATCCCAAATTAAAAAAAAAAACCCCAAAATTAATTATTATTATTGGTACAACCCCAAAAGGACACCTCGGTTTGGGGTTGTGGTTTTGGAATTCAGGAAAAGGGACCAGGAGCCCAGGAATTCTGGGATTTGGAACTCAGGGAGGGCTGGAGGTGATCCCAAAAGGGGTGCGGGGTCGGGAATGGTTTTTGGGGTCAGGAATGTCTTTTGGGGTTGGGAATGTTTTTGGGGTCAGGAATGTTGATTGGGTTTGGGATGTGCAGCCCCTGGGGCCTCCTGAGGTCCAGTGGGATTTTGGGATGGTCACGGCACTGGGATGTTCAGGTTATGGGATCGCATTTTGGGATACATTTTGGGGTGTTTGGGATGATCTCTGTGGGATGGGAATGTTATGGGGTCTCTGAGGAATGGGGAACTCAGGATTTACACCCCACAGGGCCACCCGGGGTCCAACAGGCTCCGGTGGATTTGGGGTCCCGGTCTCAGGGTTTTCAGCGACTGTGGGACCGTGGGACTGTGGGAGTGGTATATGGGATAGGGGATATGGGGTGGGACGTGGGATATGGGATAGGGGATATGGATTTGTGGGACTGTGGGGTTTCTGGGACTGTGGAACTGGTGTATGGGATACGCGATATGGGGTGCGATATGGGATAGGGGATATGGGTTTCTGGGACTGTGGGTTTATGGGTTTGTAGGACTGTGGGATATGGGTTTGTGGGATCGTGGGACTGTGGGTTTGTAGGACTGGTATATGGGATAGGGAATATGGGGTGGGACGTGGGATATAGGATAGGGGCCATGGGATATGGGTTTCTAGGACTGTGGGGTTTCTGGGACTGTGGGTTTATGGGTTTATAGGACTGTGGGATATGGGTTTGTGGGATCGTGGGACTGTGGGTTTGTAGGACTGTGGGTTTATGGGACTGTGGGTCTGGTATATAGGATATGGGTTTGTGGGTTTTTGGGACTGTGGGACTGGTATATGGGACTGTGGGTTTGTGGGGTGCGGGGATTTGGGATCGGCAGCGCTGGGAAGCGCCAGCCCCATCAAAGAGGTTTCATGCTCCGAGGGGAGATGGTATCACCTGGGAACCGCCGGGAACACCTGGGAACGGCCCCACAACGGCCCCAAAACGGCCCTGGAACGGGGACAGCCGGCAGGGCCGGTCCCGCTGCGGGGCTGGGAGCGGCTGACACGGGATATGGGATATGG
>NW_026625527.1:10562-11761 GCF_030028575.1 Malurus melanocephalus | reverse complement strand
GTGTCCGCACCGTGAGGTCAGACAGGAGATAATTCCCTACACCCTGCTGGGCCTGACCAGAAACTCTTCAAAAAGTGGTGTCAGACAAGAATGGATTTTGATGGGATCGATTGTTTCCCTTCCCTGTGAGAGTGGTAATGGAGATTGAAAGCAAAACTGTTGATTTTGAGCAGCCGTGCACAAACCCTCCTGCTCCGCTGCACCAAGAACTCCGGGATAAACCGAGCTCCTCTGCTTCGCTCTRTTGCTTTCAGAAACATCCCAAAAATACCAAATTCCTTCAATCTGATTAATATTGAAAAGCTGTTTATCAGAGGGATGTTTTCCTGACGTGCAGCTCCAGAGCAGCAGATTTTTTTTGGGATATAATTATTCCAGGATCACCACAGAACCAGAAATCCAACCTCCCCAAATTATCCCAACACAAGGCCCAGGGATTCCGGCTGATATCAAGCATCAGCAGGGCTCCATTATCAGKTTTTGCATCTGAAGGTGGAAATAYCAGCTATTCCTCTTCCATATTAAAGCTGGATTTTTGGGARAGAATTCCTTCCCTYGGCAGCACTGATAAATGTGAACTCCCTGGGATTTTTCAGWTCCACATCCATTATGGATGMGATAATGATCTGCTCAACAATGRTGGGGGAAAATAGAGATTATWRTCARTTTTTGGATYTGAACAGGGTAATATCRGCTATTCCTCCTTAAAATAAAACTCTTTGGGATCTTTGGGAGAGAATTCCTTCCCTCAGAACACCAGTAAATGTGAACTCCCAGGATTTTTCAGTCCCATATCCATTATGGATGAGATAATGATCTGCTCAACAATGATGTAGGAAAACAGAAATTTTTATCAGTTTTTGCATCTGAAGGTGGAAATACCAGCTATTCCTCTTTAAAATAAAACTGGATCTTTGGGAGAGAATTCCTTCCCTCGGCAGCACTGGTAAATGTGAACTTCGTGGGATTTTTCAGTCCCACATCCATTATGGATGAGATAATGATCTGCTCAACAATAATGGGGAAAAATTTGGAGATTTGTTTTGGAAAAGATTTTCTCCTGTTCTCAGGGAAAAAACCACAATAAACACAGAAAAAAACCCCCTTGGAATGGCACATTGAGTCATAGTCAGTGGGATGCAAGAATCTGGTTTGGTGTTTTAGAAATAACTGAATTTTGCACAGGAAAACGACACTAA
>NW_026625527.1:7170-8472 GCF_030028575.1 Malurus melanocephalus | reverse complement strand
AAAATCTTCCCAGTTGTCTTACCAAACTGCTGGTGGTTTGGACRAAAATGAGTTTTAATTTCTTTGGGTTTATTTTTTAATYTTTTGGCCACTTTGGGTGGGGAGTTGGAGCATCCCAACCTGTACAGAACCCTGAGGAAGCAGCCCTGGCTCAGGTGAGGACAAAAAGAGCTGGAATTTTCACCTGGACAGGGCAGGACATTTCACTGCCATCATTCCACCACTGCTTCTCCAAGAAACACCTCAAAATCTCTGAAAACTCCTCATTGACTATAAAAAAAAGAATTTAAACAGCTTCCTTGAGTATCAAATAAATGAATTTAAACTCCTTCCTAGAGTATCAAAAAAATGAATTTAAACTCCTCCCTTGATTATCAAATAAATGAATTTAAATTCCTTCCTTGAGTATCAAAAAAATCAATTTCAACTCCCTCCTTGAGTATCAAAAAAATGAATTTAAACTCCCTCYTTGAGTATCAAAAAAAAGAATATAAAGTCCCTCCTTGAGTATCAAAAAAAAGAATTTAAAGTCCCTCCTTGAAGATCAAATAAACAAATTTAGGCTCTCCCAAGAGTTTTCAGATAAAGTTTACCACGAAGAAAGAGCCAATATTGAAAATAATTTTGAAGAGAACACCAAACTTTTGATGGGCACAGTGGAAAGAGCCCAGAAAAAAAGCTGCTGACATTTCTTCAGGATTCTTTCAGAGCCAAACTTGCAGTAGCCATCGATTTTTTTGTTTTCTTCACAAGTACAGATATATTATTTACTGCCACCCAACAGTTTGTAAACCAACTTTGCTGCACTTCTGAAATATTGATGGCTTTTAGAAGGCTTTGGAAACTCGACTGAAAAACCTCAGTTCCACAGACGAGGCCTAAAATGCTGCAGATAAATCCACATCAAAGCAGCAAAAAAAMCCACCCCAAACCACATTTTTCTTAATTGCTGCTTTTTATGGGTTTTAAAAGCTGACATYTGTCAAGCTCCCCATAAAAAAAAAAATCCCCAAAAAACCCAATACCTTTTTTCTTTCCCTTGTTAAATGGGACTTCTTGTCTTTCCCCAAACTTTCCTTCTTGCTGGTTCAAAACTGTTCACATGAAGCTTTTTTAATTGAACAACATCACTCCTGAACTGGCCAAAAAAATCGATTATTTCAGAGAATGCACCCGGAAAATTTGGTCTGAAGAATTCTCCAATAATCCTGACATAAAGTTGTCAGCTTCCACTGTGCCTCTAAAAGGCTTTTCCAGTATTTTCATGTTTTCACAGGAATGGAGATGTTTTTGCAGGGAAGG
>NW_026625527.1:3044-5340 GCF_030028575.1 Malurus melanocephalus | reverse complement strand
AGGGTGGGGAGGGGCTGGGATGGAATTCCCAGAGCAGCTGTGGCTGCCCCTGGATCCCTGGCAGTGTCCCAGGCCAGGCTGGAGCCACCTGGGCCATGGAAAGTGTCCCTGCCCGTGGTGGCACCGGATGGGCTTTGAGGTCCCTCCAGCCCCGACCATTCCAGGATTCCATGGGCTGGCTCAGATGGGAATTTGGGGAGGAATTTTCCCTTTTTAGGGTGGGGAGGGGCTGGAATTCCCTGGGAATTTCCTTCCTTATCCCTGGGAGTGCCCAAGGCCAGGCTGGAGCCCCCTGGACAGTGGGAGCTGTCCCTGCCATGGCAGGGGTGGCACTGGGTGGGATTTAAGTTCTTTTCCAACCCAAACCATTCCAGGATTTCATGATTTAATCCTGCAAGGAGAGCAGAGGGAGGGAAGATCCAATTCCTGGAGAAACTCAGTGTTATTCTGCTGATCCCCACCCTGCTCCAGCGAGGCTTCAATAAAAATGCTCAAACCAGGGACAGACCCAGCTCTGGGCAGAGCCAGGGCTGTGAAAGGCCAGGCCCGGCCCCAACCCCAGCAGGAATTCCAGCTTCTCAAACCTGGAGCGAAAATGAACTGGAAATCATTCCCGAGGCACTCGCAGACGAAGTCTAAACTAATTAATACCAGAATTATTGATGCACAGCAAATATTTTGCAACGGATTTATCTGAAACTCTGCCGCTGCCGCCCCCCCCCCCCTCCTTTCCTAGCATTGATTTATAAATCGCTGAACAAACAGTGGCACGGCCAATAAATACTTTATGAACGTTTGCCAGCCATTTATCTGGCATAATGGGATATAAATACATCCCAAATACCCCGGTGTTTGAGGARGTTGTTTATAAATTACAAGTGGAGTGGTTTATAAGAGTGGTGCTGCCTTCATCCAACACCAGGAGTTTAAAATGGATTTCCTAACCCAGGCTGTTGGAAAAGACACTAGTTTAAACATTTTTAATATAACTTTAGTCAGAGATTTTGTTCACCTTTGCCCCAGGGGGAAGGCGCTGAAGTTTCTTCCCAGGGCGTTGTTCCAGCAGGTGAGGCCTGAGGAGCTTCACAGCTCAACAGAGCGGGAGGAGACAGGAGAGAAGGAGCATCAGTGACCATCAGTGACCATCAGTGACCATCAGTGACCATCAGCTCCAATCCTCCCCCCGGCTGCTCGGACACTCCTGCTCTGGGCACAGAGAGATGAGGAGCAGGACCTGATCAGCATCGGAGGCGAAGAAATCGGGATCCAGCAGGAACCCAAATGCTGAGAACTGCGCCCCGTTGGACCCATGGACATTGAACCCATGGAGCTCTCTGGGCTTGGGCTGGAGAAAGTTTGGGGCAAATCTTGTGAAATCCACGTGTGACGGAATGATTTTCTCTGCACAGCCGGGCTGTGTGTGGGTGAAWTGATTTCTGTGGCACATCCTGGYCAGGAAATAAAGCAATGCCTTGACTCTCTGACCTCAAAAATGTCATTGGAAAGTTTTTGTTTTTCCTGCAGTTTTTGATGACAAGGCTATTTTATGAATTTGGAAAAGATTTTAGGATGTATTTTGCCCTAAATTATCGTGACCACGTTACCTACCCCAGCATAGCGCTGACGTCACAGTGTTTGCCAACCTGCCCTCTCTTTCAACCCGAAATCCCAGAGGATTTTGAAGGAAAACGCTTTCCCTCCCCTCCCTCCTCAGGCTCTCGAGATGCCCTGGATCCCGCTGCTCCCTTTTAGCGAACGAGAGCCCTCCAGAGCACCGGGAGCCCGCGGCGCTGATTGAAAGTCAGGAGCTGCTGCAGTTCGTGCCTTCTCAACTCCTTTTTGATAAAAAACCATCCCTGGGGGTGCCAGGGAGGGGGGCAGGACAGAGACCTGGGATGGCTTTGTCACTGATTTCTGTCACGCTTGCACCAAAAGCTGTCAGCTGGCCAAGAGCTGGGGTTAAGGGTAGGCTCGGCTTTGGAAAGATCCCAATAACCCTTTTAGATATTTGATACACCTTTTTATTTGCTTTATACACCCTTCTAGATATTTTCTGCACCCTTATGAGGAAGGCATTAATATCAGCATTTATTATAAATAAATAATATTTAGGTAATTAAATAATATTTATAACATTAAATATTATTATATGTATATGTATATACATACATACATTATATGTATAATTATACCTTATTACCTAATAACCTCATTATTACCTATTTCCTAATTATACCTAATTATCCTAATAATTACATCTTATATATGTAGAATGTAATATAATATATATGATATG
>NW_026625527.1:0-1555 GCF_030028575.1 Malurus melanocephalus | reverse complement strand
GTCAGTGTAAAAATAGAGGAAACCCAGCRACATTTCAGGCAGAAAAACATGAATTCACCCAGAGATTGTGCCCACCRGAGTTTATTTTGCTCCTACAATTCCCACTAATTGCCAAGAAAATCTCTAATCTAATGACAGCTCCAAACATCCTCCAAATCAATGCTCAAATTGAGTTATTTTTGAAATAAGGAGATGACAAAGGAGGGATTTTGTTTAATTTTACCTTCCCTTGCATTAGCTTTTCCCACAGCACGAGGGGAAGTTGCATTTGAGATAATTATAAATGGAATTAAAAAAAAATCAGGCATTCTCCAATATCCACACTGCCAGCAGGTGGAGGGTTAAGAAAAAACCAAAAATAAATATTTCTGGGTGACATTTCCTTCCCTGGTCCTGGAAGACATGGAAATTTTTCTTAAAAACGACAGCAGGCTCACACGACTACTTTTAATTAATCTTTTAGAATAATAAATATAAAAGTAAATAAATAATAAAAATAGTTCCATTCTCACCTTTCAGGAGCTGTTGCCCTTCGGAAATTGATCAGAAATGCTGTTCCTCTTTGGATATTGATCTGAAATGCTGTTCCCATTTGGATATTGATTGGAAATGCTGTTCCCTTTGGATATTGATCAGAAGTGCTGGTCCCCTTTGGATATTGATCAGAAATGCTGTTCCCTTTGGATATTGATTGGACTGTGTCCTCCTGCTGATCTGGAGGAGTCAGGAGCTCTTCCATTTTCAGCTCCATGAGTCAACGTTTGAAACTCCATCAGAAGGGAACTCGTGTGTGGAGCAGCTTTTCCCCTTCATCCGTGGCTCTGCCGAGGCTGACAGATCTCGGGAGATCTGATCTGGAAACTCCTCACCTGGAATTTTCACTCMATTCTTTTTCATTTCCTGCCCAACATTTGATTCTGAATGTGTTACCTTCCRTTCATCATATGTGTCCATGTTTCCCTGCCTAACCCAGCACAGCCGTCCAGGGAAAAATAAATCCATTTTCCAGATGAGAAACACGGAGGGCAATAAAATACTGTATCCGTAACAAAATATTTGCAGGAATTKTCAGGAATTCCTGAAGCCTCATGGACAAGTGGATTTCTCATAACATACCCCAARATAAATACCCGAAACAATCACCAAATTCATTCTGGCCTAAACTTTGTTCCCCCTCCAGATAAAACCTCATACCTTGTGTTCCAACTGAAGCTGGTTTAGCTCCAGCTCAGGTTTACAGATGAAAAATTTCGCTTCTGATAAAAAAACAACTTCTAGTTAAAAAAAAAAAAAGGTTTTTCCCCTCTCTTCTCCTCCCCCATGCCCCAAACCCACCTCTTTTTTTTTAGACAAATGCAGTAAATTGACCTTCTCCAGACTCAGGGTTTTTTAATTCAGAACAATTCCCTGATTTCCCTCCATTAGGGGACAAACAGGACCCGGCATTGTCCCCTTTCCCCATGGAGCCCCCGTGCCACACTCCCAGAGAAATCATTCAAACAGTAGCTTGGCTGTGGTGTCCCAACCACAAAATAATATGTTTATTTTTTTTTTT
>NW_026625526.1:3160-12206 GCF_030028575.1 Malurus melanocephalus | reverse complement strand
AGGATGACAGTTGCTGCTACAGCCCTCAAACACCCAGGCCACCCTTGGCTAACATTGCCCAGCTCTTTTGAAAAATAGGCCACAGCTCTTCAATGGTCGTCAAGGTGCTGTGCCAGTACTCCCACACCAACACTGAGTCACTCACATGGAAAAAGTTCAAAAGGCTTATTTAAGTCTGGCAGCTCCAGCTCCCCCGGGTGTTTAAATGCAGCCCTTGTACTCTCTAGGGACAATAAGATGGTTCTCTTTTCAGCTGCCTTAAGGGTCCCATACAGAGGTTTTATCAGTAGTCTTTTCCAGTTCTCCAGTTCTTTTGCCGGCTGGCTTTCAGATTTCCAGATGAGCTGGACCTTCTTCCCTGTCTCAGTATCTCCCCTCTCAAAAGCAAAGAGCTTTTGACCATTTTTGTGCACAACGGTAGGGGTATAGGAAAAGACAAATTTCGGACCCAAAACAGTAATCCACTCGAGTTCATTGGTCAGTGTTGTCATGGTTCCCTGACTGGGAATCAAACTGGGTCACAGCAGTGAGAGCCCTGAACCACTGGACCAYCAGGGAATGTAATCTGACCTTGTCTCTCCTGTTCAGAGGAGTTATCTGTATTGGGCTCATCAGACTTGCCTTTAATTGCGATTGTTTCTCCCTTTGTTTCGGCACTGCTCGTCCAGTCTGCCCCGCTCCTGGCTTCCGAGGCACCGGGAACGGCAACAGGACCCGTCCCCTCTCCGGCCTCGCTCCCTCTTCCTGGGCTATCGAGCGGTGATGGACCCAGCCCCTCTCCAGTCCCACTCCTGTCCCCAGGGCTGTCGGGCGGTGGTGATGGACCCGGCCCCTCTCCAGTCCCACTCCTGTCCCCAAGGCTGTCGGGGGGCGGTGGGCAATCATCCCCCCAATCCCGGCCCCGCAGGGACTGGGGGAAGGGGCGGCAGCGGCAGGGGAGGGGGTGGCGCACCTCCCCCCTTCTCCAGCGGHACCGGSAGCACCGGCGGTGGAACAGGGAGTGATCCTCCCCCCTGCTCTCTTCTCAGTGAAACCATCTCCACCCAGTCTTTCTGTGGTTGACTATAAGCTTGTTGTCTGTTTAAAAGTATTGCAAACAACTCCGCATATCTCAGCTCCTCATACCTGCTCTGGACTCTGAGTTCTACCAATAACTCAGTAATCAAGTCACTATCCAGACTCCCAAACTGTGGCCATYTCCTTCCAGTTCTAAGGCCTAAAACTGGCCAGACACCTGTGCAGAGTCTTACTAACTCTTCTGTGTTCAGAGCTGTCCTCTTCCTGGTTTGAACCTGCCAATGTTTCAATATTACACTTAATGGGGCTTCACGGGTGTGAGAGTCCTTATGGAAGACCCTGGACTGTCTCACGATTGACTAACCCCAAGGCGTGAGAAAAGGGGACTTTTCGCTCAAAGGAGTCTGAGCCAGGTTAAAGTGGAAAGATTGCCAGGTTCCCAGCTCCTGGGCTGCTGAGAACAATGGATGTGAGCTATGGATGATCACACTGTTCCTGAACAGAACGGTACAGGCCCTGCTCATATTGTACAATAGCCATTCTTTCTCCACCACCTGGCCTAGCTCGTCTGGACTTGCAAAGCCCCCCCCGCCGCCTGGCCTGCAGCCACTCGCTCTGAAACTGACTATAAAAGTCTCTTCTGAGAGAGACCACCCCGAGAAACACTTCTCCCTACCAGATGACTGACAACCATCGTGGGACCTTGGAAGACCCCGTCAGCTGGTAGCTATGTGACCCACCTTCTCTCTCTCCCTCTTTCTCTCTCACCCTTTCTTAAGACCCCCTCGCTCTCCCTGGCCCCTCTCTCTCTCTCTCCTTCTTCTAAGACCCCGTCTCCCTCGCTCTCCCTATCTCCTTCTCTCACCCTTTCCCATCACAAAATCTCTCTCTCTCTCTCTCTCTCCCTCTCTCTCTCCCTCTCTCCTTCTTCTAAGACCCCGTACCCGCTCCCTCGCTCTCCCTTTCTCCCTCTCTCACCCTTTCCCATCGCAAAATACTCAAATAAATTGTCTCTGATTATTTGAAGCATATACCTTTGCCCCCTCGTTTTCTTTTGCACCCTGAGATTCCAAAAAAGAACCTACCACGATTCCCGTTTCAACTCRAACGGATCGTGACATAATTGGCGTCACGGACTCAGCAATTCTGAAAAAGGGGTTT
Organism: Malurus melanocephalus; assembly: GCF_030028575.1. Classification (NCBI taxonomy): domain Eukaryota; kingdom Metazoa; phylum Chordata; class Aves; order Passeriformes; family Maluridae; genus Malurus; species Malurus melanocephalus. Next base: position 10,028 of record NW_026625526.1, on the reverse strand, counting down.
TTGCAGGATTCCTTTTTTTTGTGACTGCATAAAATCCAGGCAAAAACACCCATACTTTACCGAGAGTTATCTCTCTCTTTTCAGAATTTTCGCAAAAGAATCTCTGTGTGCAAAAAAAGCTCAAGTACAACCTTTGTTTTCACAAGATTTCCACCACACACATCACATAACAAGTTAAATTTATAACCTTCTGTTTGACTCCCTGGCATTGACTCGGCTATTAATCTTGACCGTGGCTACTGGTTCGTGACTTTGCGGTTTATGGAATTTTTTGGCTTGTAATGTTGAAGTTATTATTGACTTGAGATTCACTTGAGATGTTGAATTTTTTGAGTTATGATTTTTTGATGTTGTTGATGTTGTTACTGACTTGAGATGTTGAATTTTTGATTTTTTGATGTTGTTGCTGTTGTTGACTTGAGATTTTGTTGTTGAATTTTGGATTTCTGATATTGTTGTTGTTGCATATTATTGCTGTTGAGTTTTTTTTTGACTTGTGAATTTGTGATTCTGGTTTTGGTTACTCGGTAACTTTTGACTTGCTATCGACCCTGGTTTTTGAGTCTCGGTCTGACGATTTCAGGTTTGGGTTTTTTTTTGACTTGTGTAAAAACCGCACCCTTAAATATCTTGGGTGCTGTGTTTTGCGAAGCGAACAGTTTTCTGTTTGCTGGGTGTAAGATCTTTTTACCGACTTTAGGAACTGAACAGATACATATTTTTATTTCTGTCCATTATAAGGTTAACATCTTAAGAATTTTCCTCCCTAAAGTCGTTGTTTAATTGCTTCAGTAAACATGAGCCCCGACCCCAAATCCACAGACACAACTGCCTTTTATGCCCTACTAGCTAAACACAATGCTAAACCCTCTTCAGGAGGGGAAGAGTGGGCACACTACAATTGGTTTAATTTAGAAAATGTCATTGATAGAATTTATTCCTTACAACATGGAGCTAGGTTTAAACTTGGCCGAAACAAAACCATAATTTGTTCAGTTCTTGGCTCTTGCCTTACAGCAGCCATTAATCACCGCCTACAACAATGTAACAATGAAAAAATAATAACAGACTCTCTCCAGAACTTAGTTCAAACCTTACAAAAGCAATTGAATGACGAAAGGAGACTCTTAGATGAGGCACGAAACCAAATTTATCTATTACAGACTGCTCTGATGGAAGAGTATCTTAAAAATTCAAACAGTAGTGATTTACCACAAGACACTGACACAAAAGAAACAATTTATCCTCACAAAGAATTAGTCTTAGCAAAAAGTCTGGGAGAAAACTGTTGCCCACACATTAGACCTCTGATTAAGACAGAATACAATTACATCAATGATGAGGACTTCGATCCTCACATCACTACTAAACAAATTCCATTCACTGCCACCGAATTAGCTAAGCTGAAAAAGGAATTCGGTCGGCTTCCCCACGAATCTGAAACAGAGTATGTTTTCAGAGTATCACTTACAGGGGGAGACCAGATTCAATTAACTGAACAGGAGGCCAGTGGGTACTGGGGACACGGAGTTTTCTTAACTACAGGAGACAAACGTCACACATGGTCCATTACCCAACGCGCAGCTTATTGGGCAGGGGGGCTTAACCCTCTAGAAAGAGGAGATCCCCTAGCTATCACAGGTTCCCCTGACCAACTTCTCGAGTGTGTCCATAAAGCTGCATGCCTCCAAATGATTCATGAAAGAAAATTGATGCGTGGTTATGAGTCTCCCATGCAATTGCCTGTTAAATCTGAAATGATGACCCCCCTAATCCGTGGTCTCCCAGAATCACTCAAACCTACAGCGATCGTACTTCAAAAGACGATTGCTGCCATGAGTCCTGTAGAGAGACTCGATAGATTTCTCAGAAACACGACTGATCAAACCGGATCTACTGATCCTGAACTTACTCCTTTCACTCCCTCTACCCAGCCAGAACCTAACTCTAACACACCTACTAATCGTAAATTCTGGACATGGGGAGACGTAGCTGAAGATTTAATTAATTACAACAGAAAATATGGACCTATAAAAACCATAGAAGAAAAATCAGAAAAAATAAAAGGTGTCAGATACATTGAAGCCCCCAGTACTAAAAATGAACAACATTTTTCTCAGAGAAAACTCCTGTGGAATCTAGGCATAAGAAAAGGTATACCTACACAAATTATGGATGGCCTACCGCACAAGCAATTAACCATGCTTGTAGCTAGCTGGCCTGAAAGTAAACCGCTTCTACCAAGTGCCCCACCTCTTCCTCAGACCCCTGACCTTAAACCCCTCCCTCAGAATTCAAAACTTCTCCCTCAGAGTTCTAGCAATGAATCCAAACCCTCCCCTGCAAGTTCTGGCCATGAGCCAAAACTTCCTCCACCTATGAACACCCTTTCAGCTCCAGAAAACGCACCAAAGCAATTCCCTGCCCAGAACCAGGGAAACTAAGCTCTCCGTTTCTTACTGGTGAGCGAAGAAACGGGGAATGGCTATATCTGAGAATGCTCACTAGAAATCATCAAACTGGAGATTTAATGATTACAGCCATTACAGGCCCTAAAAGAGCACCTGTAACCTTTCTTATTGACACCAGAGCACAAATTTCTGCATTAACAAACAAAGATGCTCAAAGGTGTGGAGTTGTTCCAACAAAAAAGCAATACTGTGTTTTAAATGCTTTAGGAACAACAGAATCCCTGCAGGTAGCCCTAGTCAAACTTACGCTACCAGGAGAAGAACATCCAATCTCTGTCCACATGGTAATTGGAGATATTCCAGTCAATTTATTAGGAATGAATGTTCTTATCGGAAAACAGTGGGAGGACTCAGAAGGCTTTCTGTGGTCATTTGGAACTCCCCGTCCTAATATTAGACTGTTGCAAACAGCACCACACCTTCCCTTTAGTAAAGTAATCAATGTAAAACAATACCCTCTCCCTTTGGGTGCCAAAGAAGGAATCAAACCGGTTATACAAGATCTTAAAAAGCAAGGAATATTAATAAACACACACTCTCCTTTTAATTCCCCAGTATGGCCTGTACGAAAACCTAATGGTAAATGGAGATTAACTATAGATTTCCGAAGACTAAATGCTAACACAGATTCTCTCACAGCAGCTGTCCCAAATCTAGCTGAGCTTATAACACTGATTCAAGAAAAAGCACACAAGATCATGGCAACTATAGATATCAAAGATATGTTTTTCATGATACCATTACAGCCAGAAGACATGAATCGTTTTGCTTTCACATGGGAAGGACAGCAATACACTTTCACTAGGCTTCCCCAAGGCTACCGACACTCTCCCACCCTAGCTCACCATGCTTTAGCCCAAGAGCTAGAAACTATACCGAAGCCTGACAATGTAACTGTTTATCAGTACATCGATGACATTCTTATTGGGGGAGAAGAAATAGAAGCAGTGGGAGACACCCAACAAAAAATAATATCCCACCTAGAAAGCCTTAATCTGCAGATACCCTCAGAAAAAGTTCAGAAGCCTTCTCAAGAAGTAAAATTCTTGGGAATTTGGTGGAAGGGAGGAATGACCTGTATCCCTCCTGATACCCTCACTTCTTTAGATGAAATCAAAATGCCTAACTCCAGAAAAGAACTCCAACACGCTTTAGGGTTACTAGTCTTCTGGAGAAAACATATCCCTGACTTTTCAATAATTGCCAGACCTCTTTATAACTTGCTTCGAAAAGGGGTAAAATGGGATTGGGATGCTCCTCAAGAGGAAGCATTACAATTACTGATCTTTGAGGCTACAGCACATCAAGCCCTGGGCCCTATTCATCCTACAGACCCATTTCAAGTAGAATGGGGATTTGCCTCCTCAGGGCTGTCAGTACACATATGGCAGCGCGGCCCTGAGGGTCCCACAAGGCCTGTTGGTTTTTACTCCCGGGGTTTCAAGGATGCTGAAAAAAGATACACCATCTGGGAAAAGGGATTGTTTGTTGTCAGCCTAGCTCTCATAGAAGTAGAAAAAATCACCCGAAAACAAGCCATTGTTTTAAGAGGTCCTTTTAAAGTTATTAAAGCAGTTTCCACTGGGACCCCCCCCGCCTGACGGGGTGGCTCAGAGGGCCTCGGTGAGGAAGTGGTATGCCCAGATTGAACATCATTGCAACAGTTTCTCAATAACTGAGGGGACGATAAAAAACCTGGCTATACAAGAAAGTTTGAACACCAGCCAGGATAAACCAACCTCTGTTATTAAAGTAGCCCCCGCCTTCACCCCTGATCAGAAGGCAAATTCCTGGTTCACTGATGCCTCAGCCAGACGTGAAGGGAAAATTTGAAAATATAAAGCTGTAGCACTCCACACCTCCTCTGGCGAACGAATCATCACTGAGGGGGAAGGTAGTGCACAAGTAGGAGAATTAATTGCTGTGTGGAGTGTTTTCCAACGAGAAGCCCAAAACCCTTCTCCTGTTCATATCTATACAGACTCATATGCTGTGTTTAAAGGATGTACTGAATGGCTTCCCTTCTGGGAACAAAATGAATGGGAGGTAAACAGAGTACCAGTGTGGCAAAAGGAAAAGTGGCAAGAAATACTCGATATTGCCAGTCGAGGAAATTTTGCTGTGGGGTGGGTAGCCTCTCACCAAACGGACAGTAATCCAGCAGGAGAGTGGAATAATAAAGCCGATGAGTTAGCAAGACTTAGTACTATAAAACCAGAACAAGTTACTGAGGATTGGGACCGACTGCTAGAATGGTTGCATGTAAAAAGACAGCACACAGGTGCAAAGGATTTATATAAAGAGGCACTTGCCCGTGGATGGCCGGTTACCAGAGAAATGTGTAAAACATGCATATCAGCCTGTGATCAATGCCGCAAAAGGCTAGAGCGGCATCCTTTAGAAGACAACCCCCTGCATTTAAGGGATGGTAAAGGCCTGTGGGATGCGTGGCAAGTAGATTACATTGGTCCTTTTAAGAAATCAGGTGGTAAGCATTTTGTGCTTGTTGGAGTAGAAATTACATCAGGACTAGTCCAAGCCGATGCTTTCAAAAGGGCGACCGGCGAAAATACGGTTAAAGCACTACAGGAATGGTTTGGAACTTTTCCAAAACCACAAGAAATCCAATCTGATAACGGCTCTCATTTCACTGCCAGAGTCGTACAAGACTGGGCAAAGGGTGAAGGGATCAAATGGACCTTTCATACTCCCTACTACCCCCAAGCTAACGGAATTGTAGAAAGGACCAACGGTCTCTTGAAACGATTTCTGAAACCACATGAGAGTAACTGGGATATTCAGCTCTGGTCTGCCATAAAAAGTGTAAATGATAGATGGGGGATAAACGGTTGTCCCAAAATCACTGCCTTCTGCCCTAAGGCTCCGAGCATAATTCCCTCACTAGAAGGCCCCAATGATCCTAAAAATCCAGCACACTACCCGGGACAACCTGTTTTAGTAAATCTCCCCACTGTGGGCGATGTACCCCTGGTACTTAAAACCCCTCTGAACAAATATGCGTGGACAGCCTCTGATGCTCTAGGGAAAGAGCATCGAATAAATACACGCTGGATAATTCCATCATTTTAAATTTCTCCTGCCCCTTGTTGGCAGACTCTGTTGTGCTTGCTTTTCACAGGTAAACTTCATGAAGCAAGAATTCCGGACRAAACATGATAAGGCTACTGATACTTTTCTGCCTCCTACCGCGACACCTGAGCCAGGAAGCAGCCGAATGGCCGTGGTCCCAAGCTGCCCTCCGGCATACGATTGTCCTTGGACGCTATCCCAGCCATCGCTCCCCAAGCCTTGYGACCGTAGTACTTCACGACTCTAAGGCGTACAGTCTAGGTGAATGGGGACTAGACCGGAAAGACTGGCTCAGAACCTTAAATGGAACAATTGGCGAACAAATAAAGGTAGGATGCAGAAARGTAGAAGGATCCCTCTACGAGAAAGCCTCCATCATCTCAATTACTGGAAATTTTCTAAAACTCGACGTGGCCAGTAAGTTACATCCTAACCTTTCAGCAAAACTCTGCCCCACAACAGAATGGTCATGTGACAAACAAAYTCCTTACATCCTGTGTTGCCGTCAGAAGTATATTGGTGACTTTGCCCTAGATCCCAGCACTAACAATGTTGAACTCACGAAGCTTTGTGAAAATGAACCAAATGACTGCTGGCATAATTTTACCTTGACCAAATCTGCCTATGTAACGTGTAGCTGGCAAAATGACACGGATGATCAATCCAGTTTAAGAGGCTTGATTTACAGGTTCAAAATAAATGCTGTAGCAGAACCTACACTTAGCATAACAATCACGCATCGTGGTACAGATACCCTCCTTGTTTTAGGCAAAAACAATGTTTTCCCTTCCTTTATAGTTACCCAAGGTGACAGTGTTGCCATTCGATGCAACTTAATTGCTGAATCTTTTGCTAACCCTGTAACCAGCTATAGGATTGAACATCGTGGTAATATCTTGTTTTGTGAAACCAAAAATCAGGATGATACAAAATACTGGGGAAAACTCAAACTTGATGTTGTAATGCCTACTGCCATACCGCAGGTTATGCTCAGCCCCGAAATTTTTGAAATTGGACCMTATATAATTAAGCGAATTGGCCAACAGCAAATATTGCTCAACCCGTCATGGTCCCTCAAACAAGTTAAATTGCTAATGCAAAACAATGTTTCTGAAATCCAGCCAGCTTGCTCACCCTTCCTGAAAACTTCCTTTGAAGGYTGGACAACCTGGCTGCGCAAGCGAAATTCTTTTAATAAACGAACACAGAGAGACRTAACCGGCGCTGTGGGAGCAGGACTGGGAATATTGAATAGCATTGATTCAGAAGTATTAATGAATAGACTGACCGCCACCACCCGGGACTTG
>NW_026625526.1:0-2975 GCF_030028575.1 Malurus melanocephalus | reverse complement strand
TAGTTGCATTCAAGCCCAATTATGGTTGCAGTCAGTCGCTGCCTCAATCATACGGGAAGGCGAAGAAGGTACTTTTCCCACCGAAATTCGGAAAATTGTTTGGGACCATGCCACTGAATTTGAAAAGGAATATCAATCGTGGTGGAACTTGGTAAACTTCACTTATAACCCCATTACAAATGTAGCTAAAGCCTTCGTGCTGACCATACGCAATGCTTCAGTCTATTCAGTATTCCCTATAATCGCTTTGGGGTTAAATTATGGTAAAACTGTCCTTTATCCTTTTGAACATAAGCAATGGGCCCGTCAAATTGATAAGAAATGGCAAACAGTTAATTTGGAGGCTTGTATTGTCCGTGAACAACAAGGGTTTATCTGTGAAAGTAACACACTTGAAGCTCAAGATATTTGTTTAGATACTGACCAAAATATTTGCCACTTTGAAATTCATCCTAAAGAGAATCCTAAAACAGTGCTGGTATATATAGGCAATGGTTGTGTATGTATTAGAACTGCCTGTGACAAGATAATCGTAGAAAGCTTAGTGGTGAACGCCAAAAATCATTCAAATTTTTGTGTTTGTAAYTTCACTAAAATCAAAGGATGCGATTTTTCTTACTCAGCTCCAGTTGTTTCTTATCACCTCCTGCAATCCAACTATTCGCTGATAAACCAAATTACACCTACCCCCATTGGAATGAATCTCACCCTGGTGAAGCAATTGTTGCTTCACCAGGACYTGATCAAAATCTTAGAAAAAATAAAAAGTACAGGCCAGAAAACCCTGATAACCGTCCATCACAATGTGAAAGAAATACATCGTGTTCTAGAAAGAGTAAGAAAAGATGTCGAACATAATTGGTGGGACACCCTTTTTGGCTGGTCGCCAACCGCCACGAGTGTCCTGAACAAATTCTGTCATCCCATAGTTGTCCTTCTGATTTTAGTTYTAATTAGCTTTGTTTTGTCAGCAATTTTATACATCATAAACTGGAGAATGATGAGGCGATTAACGCGATTGATTTTTATAATGAACATGCATAATCTGATCGATATCCCTTTTTCTGTTGATGCTCCTCACGCTATTGATACAAGAAGACAATAAGAATGTATTCCATTATTTTACAATTCAGTCATTTTAACCTTTTTGTTTGTTGTAAAACAATTGTTGTTTTATTAAGATTATTTTTGATTGAAATGATTACTGCTAGCAATTGTTGCTCCACCAAAACTTAATCAGAATTTTAATGTTGCTCGATAAATTGTATTATTTCTTCCCTCTTCTTTCCCTTCTTTTCTTTCTCTCCTGTCTCTGTCTTTTCCGGGTTATGCTACCAGCTTTGACAAGCCATGAAGACCTCACCTCGCCGTGGAATTGTGCTGAGTGATCTTGACGACAATCGTGAGACACGGGGTGGTGTGAGAGTCCATATGGAAGACCCTGGACTGTCTCACGATTGACTAACCCCAAGGCGTGAGAAAAGGGGACTTTTCGCTCAAAGGAGTCTGAGCCAGGTTAAAGTGGAAAGATTGCCAGGTTCCCAGCTCCTGGGCTGCTGAGAACAATGGATGTGAGCTATGGATGATCACACTGTTCCTGAACAGAACGGTACAGGCCCTGCTCATATTGTACAATAGCCATTCTTTCTCCACCACCTGGCCTAGCTCGTCTGGACTTGCAAAGCCCCCCCCGCCGCCTGGCCTGCAGCCACTCGCTCTGAAACTGACTATAAAAGTCTCTTCTGAGAGAGACCACCCCGAGAAACACTTCTCCCTACCAGATGACTGACAACCATCGTGGGACCTTGGAAGACCCCGTCAGCTGGTAGCTATGTGACCCACCTTCTCTCTCTCCCTCTTTCTCTCTCACCCTTTCTTAAGACCCCCTCGCTCTCCCTGGCCCCTCTCTCTCTCTCTCCTTCTTCTAAGACCCCGTCTCCCTCGCTCTCCCTATCTCNAGGACACCTCATTCCTGTGCATTTTTCTTCTTTCTCCAGCACATGGGAATCGCATCCCACGGACTGAGCAGGTTATAGGCTTGCAAGTCCCCATGTGTGAGAGTCCTTATGGAAGACCCTGGACTGTCTCACGATTGACTAAGCCACAAGGCGTGAGAAAAGGGGACTTTTCGCTCAAAGGAGTCTGAGCCAGGTTAAAGTGGAAAGACTGCCAGGTTCCCAGCTCCTGGGCTGCGGAGAACAATGGATGTGAGCTATGGATGATCACACTGTTCCTGAACAGAACGGTACAGGCCCTGCTCATATTGTACAATAGCCATTCTTTCTCCACCACCTGGCCTAGCTCGTCTGGACCTGCAAAGCCCCCCCCGCCGCCTGGCCTGCAGCCACTCGCTTTGAAACTGACTATAAAAGTCTCCTCTGAGAGAGACCACCCCGAGAAACAATCTCCCTACCAGCTGAATGACAACCATCGTGGGACCTTGGAAGACCCCGTCAGCTGGTAGCTATACCTGGTCCCTGATCTCTCTCTCTCCCTCTTTCTCTCTCACCCTCTCTTAAGACCCCCTCGCTCTCCCTGGCCCCTCTCTCTCTCTCCTTCTTCTCTCTCCCTATCTCCTTCTCTCACCCTTTCCCATCGCAAAATCTCTCTCTCTCTCTCTCTCTCCCTCTCTCTCCCTCTCTCCTTCTTCTAAGACCCCGTCTCCCTCGCTCTCCCTATCTCCCTCTCTCACCCTTTCCCATCGCAAAATACCCAAATAAATTGTCTCTGATTATTTGAAGCATATACCTTTGCCTTCTCGTTTGCTTTTGCACCCTGAGATTCCAAAAAAGAACCTACCACGAATCCCGTTTCAACTCGAACGGATCGTGACACCATGCCAACCCCGATGCCAAATTAATTTGAGCAGAAAGGCAAAGGCAGTGAGCCAAGAGCATTCAGCCCCAGTCTGCACCTCCCTTGCCTAGAACCTGGCCCACATCCCATTTTGGCCACTGCTGCTGGGAAGTGGGGAC
>NW_026625525.1:10848-12685 GCF_030028575.1 Malurus melanocephalus | reverse complement strand
GTTCCTGAGGGGAGAGATCCCCGGTTCCTGAGGGGAGAGATCCCCGGTTCCTGAGGGGAGAGATCCCCGGTTCCTGAGGGGAGAGATCCCCGGTTCCTGAGGGGTGAGAGATCCCCGGTTCCTGAGGGGAAATCCTCAGTTCCTGAGGGGAGAGATCCTCGGTTCCTGAGGGGAGAGATCCCTGGTTCCTGAAGGGAAATCCTCAGTTCCTGAGGGGAGAGATCCCCGGTTCCTGATGGGAGAGATCCCTGGTTCCTGAAGGGAAATCCTCAGTTCCTGAGGGGAGAGAGCCCCGGTTCCTTAGGGGGGATCTCTGGGAGTGTCCCCCATAGCTGAATCCCAGGGTTTGTGGAGTTATCCTGTATTCAAGGTGGAATATCCGTGAGTGCAGATCCCCAGTTCCTGAAGGGAAATCCTCAGTTCCTGAAGGGAAATCCTCGATTCTTAAGGGGAGATCTCTGGGAGTGCCTCCATGGCTGAATCCTGGATTTTGTAGGGTTTTCCAGTGGAATATCCGTGAGGGGAGATAGATCTCCAGTTCCTGAAGGGGGGAGAGATCCCTGCTTCCTGAGACGAATGCCCGGTTCCTGAGGAGAGATCCCTGGGAGTGTCCTCCATAGCTGAATCCTGGATTTTGTGGAGTTTTCTGGTGGAATATCTGTGAAGGGAGATCCCCATTGCTGAAGGGAGAGAGATCTCTGGTTCCTGAGGGGAGAGAGATCTCTGGGAGTGCCTCCATAGTTGAATCCTGGTGTTTGTGGGGTTTTCCAGTGGAATATCCATGAGGGGAGATCCCCAATTCCTGAAGGGAAATCCTCAGTTCTTGAGGGGGGATCCCTGGGAGTGCCCTCCGTGGCTGAATCCTGGATTTTGTGGAGTTTTCCAATGGAATACCTGTGAGGAGAGATCCCCAGTTCCTAAAGGAAAATCCCCGATTCCTGAGGGGAGAGATCCCAGGCTCCTGAAGGGAGAGAGATCCTCGGCTCCTGAGGGGGGATCTCTGGGAGTGTCCTCCATAGTTGAATCCCAGGGTTTGTGGGGTTTTCCAGTGGAATATCCGTGAGGGGAGATCCCCAGGTCCTGAAGGGAAATCTTGAGTTCCTGAAGGGGGAGAGATCCCCGATTCCTGAGCGGGGAATCCCGAGAGTGTCCTCCATTGCTGAATCCTGGTGTTTGTGGAGTTTTCTGGTGGAATATCTGTGAGGGGAGATCCCCAGTTCCTAAGGGGAGAGAGATCCCCGGTTCCTGAGGGCGGATTCCTGGGAATGCCTCCATAGTTGAATCCCAGGGTTTGTGGAGTTTTCCGGTGGAATATCCGTGAGGGGGAGATCCCCAGTTCCTGAAGGGAAATCTTCAGTTTCTGAGGATTCTTGATCCCCGGTTCCTGAGGGGGAATCCCTGGGAGTGTCCCCCATAGCTGAATCCTGGTTTTTGTGCGGTTTTCCAGTGGAATATCTGTGAGGGGAGATCCCTGGGAGTGCCTCCATGGCTGAATCCCAGGGTTTGTGGGGTTTTCCAGTGGAATATCCGTGAGGGGAGAGCCCCAGTTCCTGAGGGAGGAGAGATCCCTGGGAGTGCCCTCCATGGCTGAATCCCATTTTTATTTTACATTTTTTTCTATTTAACCCCATTTTTATTTTACATTTTTTTCTTTTCAATTCAATAAAAATTTTATTTTAAATTTTTTTTTGTTTTTGCAGGGGAACATCCGCGTGTTCTGCCGCGTGCGGCCGCTGCTGCCCGAGGAGCGCGATCGCCAGCGGGGGCTGCCCCACCTGCACTTCCCCCCGCAGGACCCGCGCAGCCTCGTGCTCACCCGCCCCGACGATGTGAGTGT
>NW_026625525.1:6123-9983 GCF_030028575.1 Malurus melanocephalus | reverse complement strand
GTGCAGGTGAGAGCCCAAAATATCCCAAAAATATCCCCAAAATATCCCAAAAGATGCAAATTTCCCAAAATCCCCGGAATCCCACCCCAAATCCTGCTCAGAATCCCCCAAATCCAACCCCAAATCCCGCCCGGAGCCTCCCAGCGGGAAATCTTCCAGGAGATTCAGCTCCTCGTGCAGGTGAGAGCCCAAAATATCCCAAAATATATCCCAAAATATCCCAAAAATATCCCAAAATATCCCAAAAGATGCAAGTTTCCCAAAATCCCCAGAATTCCACCCAAATCCTGCTCAAAATCCCCCAAATCCCACCCGGAGCCTCCCAGCGGGAAATCTTCCAGGAAATCCAGCTCCTCGTGCAGGTGAGAGCCAAAAATATCCCAAAATATCCCAAATTTCCCAAAATCCCTGGAATTCTACCCAAATCCCGCTGAAAATCCCCCAAATCCCGCCCGGAGCTTCTCAAAGGGAAATCTTCCAGGAGATTCAGCTCCTCGTGCAGGTGAGAGCCCAAAATATCCCAAAATATATCCCAAAATATCCTCAAAATTCCCAAATTCTTCCCAAAATTCACTCAGAATTCCCAAATTTTCTTGGAATTCCAAAATTCCTCTCAAATCTTTTTTCCAGAGCTCCCAAATCCTCTCTGAACCCTCAAATCTCACCCGAATTTCTTCACGGAACTCTGAAATTTGACCCTAAATCTGCTGAAAACTGCTCCAAACTCTTTGAAAATTCCCAAATTTCCCTAAAAATTCCCAAATTTCCATCCCCAGTCAGCCCTGGACGGGTACCCGGTGTGCATCTTCGCCTACGGGCAGACGGGCAGCGGCAAAACCTTCACCATGGAGGGGTCGGATCCCCAAAATCCCTCTCAGAACGCCAAAATTCCTCTCAAAATTCTCTCAAAATTCCCAAATTATTTCCCAAATCCTCTCAGAATTCCCAAATTCCTAGGAATTCCAGAGATTTCTCCCAAATCTCTCTTCCAGAACTCCCAAATCCTCTCTGAACCCTCAAATCTCACCCGAATTTCCTCCCGATATCCTCAAATTTCTCCTAAAATCCGCTCCGAAACATTTCCAAACTCTCTGAAAATTCCCAAATCCTTCTCAAAATTCCAAAATTTTTCCCAAAATTCACTCAGAATTCCCAAATTTCCTCAGAATTGCTGAATTCATCCCAAATCTCTTTTTCAGAACTCCCAAATTCTCTCTGAACCCTCAAATCTCACCTGAATTTCTCCCGATACCTTCACGTTTGCCCCTAAATCTGCTCCAAAACCACTTCCTATCATCCCAAATGTGCTGAAAATCCCAAAATCCCTCTAAAAATTCCCAAATTTCCCTAAAAATTCCCAAATTTTCTTGGAATTCCCAAATTCCTCTCAAGTCTTTTTTCCAGAACTCCCAAATCCTTTCTGAACCCTCAAATCTCATCCAAATTTCTCCCTGCAACCCTCAAGTTTGCCTCTAAATCCACTGCAAAACCACTTCCCGAATGTGCTGAAAATGCCAAAATACCCCTAAAAGTTCCCAAATTTCTCTAAAATTGTGGATTTTCCATCCCCAGTCAGCCCTGGACGGGTACCCGGTGTGCATCTTCGCCTACGGGCAGACGGGCAGCGGCAAAACCTTCACCATGGAGGGGCCGGACCCCCAAAATCCCCCAAAAATTCCTCCCAGGACTCAAAAATGCTTCACAAATTCCTTCACAATTCCCAAATTCTTCCCTAAATTGTGTCAGAATTCCCAAATTTTCTTGGAATTTCAAAATTCCTCTCAAATCTGTCTTCCAGAACTCCCAAATCCTCCTTTAACCCTCAAATCTCACCCGAATTTCCCCCCGATATCCTCAAATTTCTCTCTAAATCCGCTCCAAAACCACTTCCGAAATGTCCTGAAAATCCCGAAATCCCCCTAAAAATTCCCGAATTTTTCTAAAATTCCCAAATTTTGTTTTCCAGTCAGCCCTGGACGGGTACCCGGTGTGCATCTTCGCCTACGGGCAGACGGGCAGCGGCAAAACCTTCACCATGGAGGGGCCGGATCCCCAAAATGCCCCCAAAATCCCTCCAAAATCCCTCTCCAAATTCTCTCAGAATTCCCATTTTTTTCCCAAATCCTCTCAGAATTCCCAAATTTTCTTGGAATTTCCCAAAATTCCTCTCAAGTCTCTTTTCCAGGACTCTCAAATCCTCTCTGAACCCTCAAATCTCACCCGAATTTCCTCCCGATATCTTCACATTTGCCCCTAAATCTGCTCCAAAACCACTTCCCGAATGTGCTGAATATCCCAAAATCCCTCTAAAAATTCCCAAATTTTCTTGGAATTTCCAAAATTCCTCTCAAATCTTGTTTTCAGAGCTCCCAAATCATCTCTGAACCCTCAAATCTCATCCAAATTTCTCCCTGCAACCCTCAAGTTTGCCTCTAAATCCACTGCAAAACCACTTCCCGAATGTGCTGAAAATCCCAAAATCCCCCTAAAAATTCCCAAATTTGTCTGAATTGATGAAATTTTGTTTTGCAGTCAGCCCTGGACGGGTACCCGGTGTGCATCTTCGCCTACGGGCAGACGGGCAGCGGCAAAACCTTCACCATGGAGGGGCCGGAGCCGCCGGGCGGCCCCGAATCGCGGGGGATGATCCCCAGAGCCGTCCGGCACCTCTTCCTGGGCGCCCGAGACCTGCAGGGGAAGGGCTGGCAGGTAATTCCCAAAATAAAAACCCCAAATCCCGCCCGGGGGTGCCCGTTTTGGGGCGGATTTGGGGGATTTGAGGCGTTTTTAGTACCATTTCTCCGCCAGTTTCCTGGAGATTTACAACGAGTCGCTGCGGGATCTGCTGCTGGCGCGGGGAGAGCGCGGCTCCGAGCTGGAGATCCGGCGCCTGGGACCCGGCAGCGACGAGCTGCACGTGCCCAACCTCACCTGGGTGCCCGTGCAGACTGAGGAGGAGGTGAGCATTGAGATTTTGGGGGAAAAAACTGAGATTTTAGGTGAAAAAATGGGGATTTTAGGTGAAAATTTGGGGGTTTTAGGTGAAAAAACGTGGATTTTAGGGGGAGTTTTCATTGGAATTTGGGGCTGCAGGTGCCAAACCTCACCTGGGTGCCCATGCAGACTGAGGAGGAGGTGAGCATTGAGATTTTGGGGGAAATTTGGGAATTTTGGGTGAAAAAATGAGGATTTTAGGTGAAAAAATGGTGATTTTAGATGAAAAAATGACGATTTTAGGTGAAAAAACGGGGATTTTAGGTGAAAAAACGGGGATTTTATGGCTGATTTTGGGGGTTAAAGTAGCAGAATTTGGAGCTGCAGGTGCCAAACCTCACCTGGGTGCCCGTGCAGACTGAGGAGGAGGTGAGGATCGCAAAATTCTGAAAAAAATTGGGACTTTTGGGAAAAAAAACGGTAATTTTAGGGGAAAAAATGGGGGTTTTAGATGAAAAAATGGGGGTTTTACATGAAAAAACAGGGATTTTATGGGGGATATTCATTGGGATTTGAGGCTGCACGTACCCAACCTCACCTGGGTGCCCGTGCAGACTGAGGTGGAGGTGAGCATCCCAAAATTCCAAAAAAAATTCAGGAAAATTTGGTGAAAAAATGGGGATTTTAGGTGAAAAAATGGGGATTTTACGTGAAAAAATGGGGATTTTAGGGGGCATTTTGGGGATTTCTTGGGGAAATGTTGGGGTTCTGATCCGGCGCCTGGGACCCGGCAGCGACGAGCTGCACGTGCCAAACCTCACCTGGGTGCCCGTGCAGACTGAGGAGGAGGTGAGCATCCCAAAATTTGGGGAAAATTCCAGAAAATTTGGGAATTTTGGGAAAAAAAACGGGGATTTTAGGTGAAA
>NW_026625525.1:4260-5861 GCF_030028575.1 Malurus melanocephalus | reverse complement strand
TGATTTTAGGTTAAGAAATGGGGATTTTAGGGGGAAATTTGGAGATTTTATGTCAAAATTTGGAGGTTTTCCATTGGGATTTGGAGCTGCGGGTGCCCAACCTCACCTGGGTGCCCGTGCAGACTGAGGAGGAGGTGAGCATCCCAAAATTTGGGGAAAACTCCAAAAAATTTGGTGAAAAAATGATGATTTTAGGTGAAAAAATGGCGATTTTAGGTGAAAAAATGGGGGTTTTACATGAAAAAAATGGGGATTTTAGGGCTGATTTTGGGGGTTAAAGGAGAAGAATCTGGAGCTGCAGGTGCCAAACCTCACCTGGGTGCCCGTGCAGACTGAGGAGGAGGTGAGGATCCTGGAATTTGGGGGAAATTCCAGAAAATTTGGGGATTTTAGGTGAAAAAATGGGGATTTTAGGGGGAAATTTGGAGATTTTCCATGGGAATATGGAAATGGAAAAGCGACGAGCTGCACGTGCCAAACCTCACCTGGGTGCCCGTGCAGACTGAGGAGGAGGTGAGCATCCCAAAATTTGGGGATTTGGGGCAAAAATTTGGGGATTTTAGGTGAAAAAATGACGATTTTAGGTGAAAAAACGGGGATTTTACATGAAAAAATGGGAATTTTACGGGGGGTTTTCGTTGGAATTGCCAAACCTCACCTGAGTGCCCGTGCAGACTGAGGAGGAGGTGAGCATCCCAAAATTTGGGGAAAATTCCAAAAAATTTGGGGATTTTAGGTGAAAAAATGACGATTTTAGGTGAAAAGACAGCGATTTTAGGTGAAAAAATGGGGATTTTAGGGGAAATTTGAGGCTGCACGTGCCAAATCTCACCTGGGTGCCCGTGCAGACTGAGGAGGAGGTGAGGATCCTGGAATTTGGGGAAAATTCCAGAAAATTTGGTGAAAAAATGATGATTTTAGGTGAAAAAATGACGATTTTAGGTGAAAAAATGGGGATTTTACGTGAAAAAACGGGGATTTTAGGGCTGATTTTGGGGGTTAAAGTAGCAGAATTTGGAGCTGCAGGTGCCCAACCTCACCTGGGTGCCCGTGCAGACTGAGGAGGAGGTGAGCATTGAGATTTTGGGAATTTTGGGTGAAAAAACGACAGTTTTGGGTGAAAAAATGGAGATTTTACGTGAAAAAACAGGGATTTTAGGGAGGGTTTTCATTGGAATTGCCAAACCTCACCTGGGTGCCCGTGCAGCCTGAGGAGGAGGACAGCATCCCAAAATTCCAAAAAAATTTGGGGATTTTGGGAATAAAAAATGGGCATTTTAGGTGAAAAAATGACGATTTTAGGTGAAAAAACGGGGATTTTACGTTAAAAATGGCGATTTTATATCAAAATTTGGAGATATTCCATGGGAGTATGGAGCCACAGGTGCCAAACCTCACCTGGGTGCCCGTGCAGAGCGAGGAGGAGGTGAGGATTTGGGGATTTGGGGATTTCAGGTGAAAATTTGGGGATTTTAGGTGAAAAAATGGGAATTTTACATGAAAAAATGGGGATTTTAGGGGGAAATTTGGAGATTTTCCATTGGGATTTGGAGCTGCAGGTGCCAAACCTCACCTGGGTGCCTGTGCAGAGCGAGGAGAAG
>NW_026625525.1:0-2827 GCF_030028575.1 Malurus melanocephalus | reverse complement strand
TTTCCCTCCATATTTTCTCCCCTATTTCCCATTTTTTCCCCATTTTTTCCCAATTTGCTCCCTCATTTCCCCCACATTTCCCCCATTTCCCATTTTTTCCCATTTTTTTCCCATTTTTCCCAATTTCCCCCGTTTTTCCCCCATTTTTCAGCCTCCCTGACCCTGGTGGACCTGGCGGGTTCGGAGCGTTTGGAGAAATCGGGGTCGGTGGGGAATCGACTGCGCGAGACCCAATCGATCAACAGCAGCCTGAGCGCTCTGGGATTGGTCATCAGCGCCCTCTGCAACAAGGTTTGGGTGAAAAAATGGGCATTTTGGGATTATTGGGGTCAAAAATGGCATTTATGGGATAAAAAATGGGATTATTGGGGTTATTGTATGGGTATATGGGGTTATTGTATGGGAAATGGGGAAAATCCATCAACAGCAGCCTGAGCGCTCTGGGATTGGTCATCAGCGCCCTCTGCAACAAGGTTTGGGTGAAAAAACCTCGATTTTGGGATTATTGGGATTATTGGGGTCATTTATGGGATTATTGTATCAATATATGGGGTTATTGTATGGGAAATGGGGAAAATCCATCAAGAGCAGCCTGAGCGCCCTGGGGCTCGTCATCAGCGCCCTCTGCAACAAGGTTTGGGTGAAAAAATGGACATTTTGGGATTATTGGGGTCAAAAATGGGATTATTGGGATTATTGGATCAATATATGGGATTATTGTATGGGAAATGGGAAAATCCATCAACAGCAGCCTGAGCGCGCTGGGATTGGTCATCAGCGCCCTCTGCAACAAGGTTTGGGTGAAAAAACCTCGATTTTGGGATTATTGGGATTATTGTATCAATATATGGGATTATTGTATCAGTATATGGGATTATTGAATGGGAAATGGGAAAATCCATCAACAGCAGCCTGAGCGCTCTGGGATTGGTCATCAGTGCTCTCTGCAACAAGGTTTGGGTGAAAAAACCTCGATTTTGGGATTATTGGGATTAAAAATGGGATTATTGGGATTATTGGGGTTATTGGGGTCATTTATGGGGTTATTGTATGGGGAAATGGGGAAAATCCATCAACAGCAGCCTGAGTGCCCTGGGATTGGTCATCAGTGCTCTCTGCAACAAGGTTTGGGTGAAAAAATGGGCATTTTGGGATTATTGGGGTTAAAAATGGGATTATTGGGGTAAAAAATGGCATTATTGGGGTTATTGTATGGGTATATGGGGTTATTGTATGGGAAATGGGGAAATCCATCAACAGCAGCCTGAGTGCCCTGGGATTGGTCATCAGCGCCCTCTGCAACAAGGTTTGGGTGAAAAAACCCCCATTTTGGGATTATTGGGGTCAAAAATGGGATTATTGGGATTATTGGGATCATTTGTGGGATTATTGTATGGGTATATGGGGTTATTGAATGGGAAATGGGGAAAATCCATCAAGAGCAGCCTGAGCGCCCTGGGATTGGTCATCAGTGCTCTCTGCAACAAGGTTTGGGTGAAAAAACCTCGATTTTGGGATTATTGGGGTTATTGTATCAATATATGGGATTATTGTATCAGTATATGGGATTATTGAATGGGAAATGGGAAAATCCATCAACAGCAGCCTGAGCGCGCTGGGACTCGTCATCAGCGCCCTCTGCAACAAGGTTTGGGTGAAAAAATGGGCATTTTGGGATTATTGGGGTCAAAAATGGGATTATTGGGATAAAAAATGGGATTATTGGGATAAAAAATGGGATTATTGGGGTTATTGTATGGGGAAATGGGGAAATGGGGAAAATCCATCAACAGCAGCCTGAGCGCCCTGGGATTGGTCATCAGCGCCCTCTGCAACAAGGTTTGGGTGAAAAAATGGGCATTTTGGGATTATTGGGGTCAAAAATGGGATTATTGGGATTATTGGGGTCATTTATGGGATTATTGGGGTCATTTATGGGGTTGTGGTATCGATATATGGGGTTATTGTATGGGGAATGGGGAAAATGAATGGGAACTGGGAAAAATGGGATTTGGGATGGGAAAATTGGGAATTGGGAAATGGAAAAATGGAAAAACTGGGAATTGGGATTGGAAATTGAGAATTTGGGATGGGAAATGTGGAATTGGGAAATGGGAAAATTCAATGGAAAATGGGAATTGGGAAATGGGGAAATTGGGATTTGGGATGGGAAAATGAAAATTGGGAGATGGGAAAATGGGATGGAAATGGGGAAAATGGGATAGAAATGGGAAAAAATGGGTTAGAAATGGGAAAAAATGGGTTAGAAATGGGAAAAATGGGATGGAAATGGGAAAAATTGGATGGAAATGGGAAAACGGGATGAAAATGGGAAAAACGGGGTGGAAATGGGAAAAATGGGACAAAGGATAGAAAAATAGGGTGGAAATGGGAAAAATGGGGTGGAAATGGGGAAAATGGGATGGAAAATGGGAAAAATGGGGTGGAAATGGGAATTTTGTGGAATTGGGATGGAAAAAATGGGGTGAAAACAGGAAGAAATGGGAAAAAATGAGGTGGAAATGGGAAAAATGAGGTGGAAATGGGAAAAATGGGATGGAAATGAGAAAAAAATAGGATGAAAATGGGAAAAATGGGATGGAAATGGGAAAAATGGGAAAAATGGGATGAAAATGGAAAAATGTGGAATTGGGATGGAAAAATGGGGTGGAAATGGGAAAAATGGGATTTTTTGGGGTGGGGGCCGGGTCTGAGCCCCCGGAATTTTTGGAATTGTGTGGAATTTTTGGGAATTTTGGGGAATTTTATGGAATTTTGTGGAATTTTCCGGAATTTCCCGCAGGAGTCGCACATCCCGTACCGGAAC
>NW_026625524.1:9509-12051 GCF_030028575.1 Malurus melanocephalus | reverse complement strand
ACCAGGCCGGGGTGTTCTGTGGGGTCAGGGATAGGATCGGGTGTAGGATCGGTGCTGTTTTTAGGATCGGGATCAGTTTTAGGGTTCTATTTATGATCTCACTGTCCCGTTTTCACTCCCAGCGGACGTTGGGGGGTTTTTCCAGAACCCCGACCCCGAGCTCCAGGTTCGCTGGTACCAGGCCGGGGCGTTCTGTAGGGTCAGGAATAGGGATATGGGGCTGTATTTAGGGACAGGGTTCAGATATGGGATTGGGATCAATTTTAGGGTTCTATTTATGATCTCACCGTTCATTTCTCGTTCCCAGCGGACGTTGGGGGGTTTTTCCAGAACCCCGACCCCGAGCTCCAGGTCCGTTGGTACCAGGCCGGGGCGTTCTGTAGGGTCAGGGATAGGATCGGGTATAGGATTGGTGCTGTATTTAGGGTTAGGGTTATGATACGGGATTGGGATCAGTTTTAGGGTTCTATTTAAGATCTCACCATTCATTTCTCGTTCCCAGCGGATGTTGGGGGGTTTTTCCAGAACCCTGACCCCGAACTCCAGGTTCCCTGGTACCAGGCCGGGTCAGTGATAGGATCGGGTATAGGATTGGTGCTGTATTTAGGGTTAGGGCTGTATTTAAGGTTCTATTTATGATCTCACTGTCCCGTTTTCACTCCCAGCGGACGTTGGGGGGTTTTTCCAGAACCCTGACCCCGAGCTCCAGGTCCGTTGGTACCAGACCGGGGCGTTCTGTGGGGTCAGGGTCAGGGTTATGGGGCTGTATTTAGGATCGGTGCTGTTTTTAGGATCGGGATCAGTTTTAGGGTTCTATTTATGATCTCACCGTTCATTTCTCGTTCCCAGCGGACGTTGGGGGGTTTTTTCCAGAACCCTGACCCTGAGCTCCAGGTCCGTTGGTACCAGGCCAGGTCAGGGATAGGATCAGATATAGGATCTGGGCTGTATTTAGGATCGGGATCAGTTTTAAGGTTTTATTTATGATCTCACTGTCCCGTTTTCATTCCCAGCGGACGTTGGGGGGTTTTTCCAGAACCCTGACCCCGAGCTGCAGGTCCGTTGGTACCAGGCTGGGGTGTTCTGTGGGGTCAGGAATAGGGATATGGGGCTGTATTTAGGGTCAGGGTTGGGATATGGGATCGGGATCAGTTTTAGGGTTCTGTTTATGATCTCACTGTCCCGTTTTCGTTCCCAGCGGATGTTGGGGGGTTTTTCCAGAACCCTGACCCTGAACTCCAGGTCCATTGGTACCAGGCCGGGGCGTTCTGTGGGGTCAGGGATAGGATCGGGTATAGGATCTGGGCTGTATTTAGGATCGGGATCAGTTTTAGGGTTTTATTTATGATCTCACCGTTCATTTCTCGTTCCCAGCGGACGTTGGGGGGTTTTTCCAGAACCCTGACCCCGAGCTCCAGGTTCACTGGTACCAGGCCGGGGCGTTCTGTGGGGTCAGGAATAGGATCGGGTGTAGGATCGGGTATAGGATTGGTGCTGTGTTTAGGATCAGGATCAGTTTTAGGGTTCTATTTATGATCTCACTGTGCCATTTCCCCTTCCCAGCGGACGTTGGGGGGTTTTTCCAGAACCCCGACCCTGAACTCCAGGTCCGTTGGTACCAGGCCGGGGCGTTCTGTGGGGTCAGGGATAGGATCGGGTGTAGGATTGGTGCTGTATTTAGGATCGGGATCAGTTTTAGGGTTCTATTTATGATCTCACCATTCATTTCTCATTCCCAGCGGATGTTGGGGGATTTTTCCAGAACCCTGACCCCGAGCTGCAGGTCCGCTGGTACCAGGCCGGGGCGTTCTGTGGGGTCAGGGATAGGATCGGGTATAGGATTTGGGCTGTATTTAGGATCAGGATCAGTTTTAGGGTTTTATTTATGATCTCACACCCCATTTCTCGTCCCCAGCGGATGTTGGGGGGTTTTTCCAGAACCCTGACCCCGAGCTGCAGGTCCGTTGGTACCAGGCCGGGGATTCTGTGGGGTCAGGGCTGTAGGATTGGGGCTGTATTTAGGGTCAGGGTTATGATATGGGGTCAGGGCTGTATTTAGGGTTTTATTTATGATCTCACTGTCCCGTTTTTGTTCCCAGCGGACGTTGGGGGGTTTTTCCAGAACCCTGACCCCGAGCTGCAGGTCCGTTGGTACCAGGCCGGGGCGTTCTGTGGGGTCAGAGCTGTGGGATACGGGGCTGTATTTAGGGTTAGGGTTGGGATATGGGATCGGGATCAGTTTTAGGATTTTATTTATGATCTCACACCCCATTTCTCGTTCCCAGCGGACGTTGGGGGGTTTTTCCAGAACCCTGACCCCGAGCTGCAGGTCCGTTGGTACCAGGCCGGGGCGTTCCAGCCGTTTTTCCGGGCCCATGCCCATTTGGACACCGCCCGGCGGGAGCCGTGGCTGCTGCCCCCGGAGCTGCTGCCGCCCGTGCGAGCGGCCCTGAGGCGCCGGTACGGGCTGATCCCGCTGTGGTACACGGCTTTCTATCGGTGCCATAAGGATGGGGTACCGGTGATGAGGTGAGGAATCCTA
>NW_026625524.1:6803-8599 GCF_030028575.1 Malurus melanocephalus | reverse complement strand
GATCATTTTAGGATCATTTTTAGGATCCCTTTCCCATTTAGGATCATTTTAGGATCATTTTTAGGCTCCTGACCCATTTAGGATCATTTTAGGATCAGTTTTAGGGTCGTTTTTAGGCTCCTGACCCTTTTAGGATCATTTTTTGGATCCCTTTCCCCATTTAGGATCATTTTTAGGTTCGTTTTTAGGGTCCTGACCCTTTAAGGATCATTTTAGGGTCATTTTTACGCACCTGCCCCATTTAGGATCATTTTAGGGTCGTTTTTAGGATCCATTCCCCATTTAGGATCATTTTTAGGATCCCTCTCCCTTTTAGGATCATTTTTAGGATCCCTTTCCCCTTTTAGGATCATTTTAGGATCATTTTTAGGATCCCTTTCCCTTTTAGGATCATTTGGGGATCATTTTTAGGATCCATTCCCCTTTTTAGGATCATTTTTAGGTTCGTTTTTAGGATCCCTTTCCCTTTTAGGATCATTTTTAAGCTCCTGACCCTTTTAGGATCAGTTTTAGGGTCATTTTTATGCTCTTGACCCTTTTTCCCTCCCCAGACCGGGTTCTCCTGGTTCACCCGGTGACGGAGCCGAGCGCCCGCGGGGTCAACGTTTACCTGCCCGGCGAGGGAGAGGTCAGTGGGGTTTTTGTGGGGTTTTTGTGGGGTTTTTATGGGATTTTGGGGTTTTTATGGGGTTTTTATGGGATTGGGGACCCCGCTGACCTCAAATTTCCCCCCCAGGTTTGGTACGAAGACGAGAGCCACGAGCGGCACCGGGGACCCCAAACGCTCTACGTCCCCGTGGGCATCGGCACGGTGGGTCTGGACCCCAAAAAAACCCTACAGAATATCCTAAAACCCTACAGAATATCCTAAAACCCCCAAAAATGTCCTAAAACCATCCTGGATCCCATAAAACACCATAGAAAACCCCTAAAATCATCCTGGAAACCCCAAAAATCCCTCAAACCTTCCGTGTTCTCTGTGGGCATCGGCACGGTGGGTCAGGACCCCAAAAAAACCCTACAAAATATCCTAAAATCATCCTGGATCCCATAAAATCATCCTGGAAAACCCCAAAAATCCCCCAAACGCTCTATGTCCCCGTGGGCATTGGAACGGTGGGTCTGGACCCCAAAAAAACCCTACAAAATATCCTAAAACCCCACAAAATACCCTAAAATCATCCTGGAAACCCCAAAAATTCCCCCTGAAAATCCCAAAAATCCCCCAAACCCTCTGTGTTCCTATAGGCATCGGCACGGTGGGTCCAGACCCCAAAAAAACCCTACAGAATATCCTAAAACCCAAAAAAATATCCTAAAATCATCCTGGATCCCATAAAATCATCCTGGAAAACCCAAAAATCCCCACAAAATATCCTAAAATCATCCTGGGTATTTTCTAGTTTTTTTGAGATTTTTTGGGGGGTATTTTTATGGGGTTTTTTGGGGTTTTTTCCCGTTGTTTTTGGGATATTTTCGTGGGGTTTTTTTTGCAATATTTTTCTGGGTTTTTTTGGGATATTTTCCCGTTGTTTTTTTTCTGTATTTTCTCCTTGTTTTAGGGACATTTTCCTGCTCTTTTTGGTTTTTTTTTTCCCATTGCTTTTTGGATATTTTGGTGGGTTTTTTTGCGATATTTTCGTGGGGTTTTTTTACAATATTCTCCTGTGGTTTTTGAGATATTTTCCTGCTCTTTTTGGGAATATTTCCCCGTTGTTTTTGGGGTTCTGACCCCCGTTTTCCCCGCAGATCCCGGTGTTCCAGCGGGGTGGGACGGTGATCCCGCGCCAGGATCG
>NW_026625524.1:4011-5259 GCF_030028575.1 Malurus melanocephalus | reverse complement strand
CCAAAAACCGATTCCTGCACCGGCAGTTCCGCTTCTCCAACGGCACCCTGACAGCCAGGTAACCCCAAAAATATCCTAAAATATCCTAAAAACATTCCCCAAAATATCCTGAAAATATAAAAAAAAACCCCAAAAAAATATCCCAAAAATAACCCAAAAATAACCCCAAAATCCCCCAAAAACCGATTCCTGCACCGGCAATTCCGCTTTTCCAACGGCACCCTGACAGCCAGGTAACCCCAAAAATATCCCAAAAAATATCCTAAAAATATCCTGAAATCATCCCCAAAATATCACAAAAATTATTAAAAAAATTACAAAAAAAATAACCCAAAAATAACCCCAAAAACCGATTCCTGCACCGCCAGTTCCGCTTCTCCAACGGCACCCTGACAGCCAGGTAACCCCAAAAATATCCTAAAATATCCCAAAATTATCCCAAAAACATCCCCAAAAAAATCCGGAAAATATCCCGAAAAAATCCCAAAAAATAATCCCAAAAATCCCCCCAAAACCGATTCCTGCACCGCCAGTTCCGCTTCTGCAACGGCACCCTGACAGCCAGGTAACCTCAAAAATATCCCAAAATATCCTAAAAATATCCTAAAAATATCCTAAAAATATCCTGAAAATATTCTAAAAATATCGTGAAAATACCCTAAAAATATCCTGAAAATATCCTAAAAATATCACAAAAATATCCTAAAAATATCCTAAAAATATCCCAAAAATATCCCAAAATATCCTAAAAATATCCCAAAAAAACCCAAAATATCCTAAAAATATCCCAAAAATATCCTAAAAATATCCTAAAAATATCCCAAAAATAGCCTAACAATAGCCTAAAAAATATCCTAAAAATATCCTAAAAATATCCCAAAAATATCCTAAAAATATCCCAAAAATATCCTAAAAATATCCTGAAAATATCCTGAAAATATCCTAAAAATATACTAAAAATATTCTCAAAATATCCTCAAAATATCCCCAAAAAATCCCAAAAAATTTATTTTTGTTGGTGTTTTTGGGAAGAATTTTGGTGGATTTTGTGTAATTTTATGCGATTTTTTGGGGGTTTTTTGTGGGATTTTCCAACATTCTGATACTTTACCATATTTAGGATTTTCCAGGGGGATTTTTTGGGGTTTTTGGGCTTCTCTGACCCCAAATTTTCCCCCTCCAGCTCCGCTGACCCCCGGGGCTCCATGGAGAGCCCGTCCTGGCTGGAGAGAGTGGTGATCCTGGGGG
>NW_026625524.1:0-1041 GCF_030028575.1 Malurus melanocephalus | reverse complement strand
GCTCGGTGAGGCATTTTGGGGGAAATTCGGGGCAATTTGGGATTTTGGGGGAAATTTGAGAGTGTTTGGAGGGAATTTTGTGGGGTTTTGGGGAGGTTTTGGGTGATTTTCGGGGGTTTTGGGAGCCCTGATCTCACCCGCCCCCGCGTTTTTCTACCCCCTGAGGGGATTTGGGGGAAATTTGGGGGATTTTGAGGCAAATTCCGGGGATTTTGAGGCAAATTCCGAGCATTTTGGGATTTTGGGGAAAATTCGAGGGGTTTTGGAGGGAATTTGGGGGGGTTTGGGGAGAATTTTGGGGGGTTTTGGGGAATTTTTAGGGGATTTTGAGGGGTTTTGGGATCCCTGACCTCACCCGCCCCCGGGGCTCTTCTGCACCCTCCGTGAGGGGATTTGGGGAAAATTTGGGGAATTTTGAGGGAAATTCGGAGGATTTTGAGGGAAATTCCGGGCATTTTGGGATTTTGGGGGAAATTCGAGAGTTTTTGGAGGGAATTTGTGGGGTTTTGGGGAATTTTTGGGTGATTTTGAGAGGTTTGGAGCCCTGACCTCACCCGCCCCGCGGGGCTCCTCTGTTCCCTCCGTGAGCTCCGTGAGGGGATTTGGGGAAAATTCGGGGGATTTTGAGGGAAATTCGGAGGATTTTGAGGGAAATTCCGGGCATTTTGGGATTTTGGGGGAAATTCGAGGGTTTTTGGAGGGAATTTGGGGGGGTTTTGGGGGGGTTTGGGGGGATTTTGAGGGGTTTTGGGAGCCCTGACCTCACCCGCCCCCAGGTTTTTCTACCCCCTGAGGGGATTTGGGGGAAATTTGGGGGATTTTGAGGGGATTTTGGGGTTATTTTGGGGCGGGTTTTGGGGTTATTTTGGGGAGGTTTTTGGGGTTATTTTGGGGCGGTTTTTGGGGTCATTTTGGGACAATTTCGGGTTGGTTTTTGGGAGCATTTTGGGGTCATTTTGGGGTGTTTTTGGGGTCGTTTTCGGGGAATATTCGGTCCAGTTTTCAGGGCGGCTTTGGGACAATTTTGGGATCATTTTGGGG
>NW_026625523.1:10490-11661 GCF_030028575.1 Malurus melanocephalus | reverse complement strand
CATTGCAGGGCTGGGCCGTGTGTGCGTGTCCTGCTGCTGCAGGGCTGCTGTGCCTGCTGGCCCTGGGGGTGGCACTGCCTTGGTGGCAGCACAAGGCCCTGGGGATGGTGCTGGGGGTGAGCAGCGTGTGTGTCCCTGGGGATGCTCCTGCCTGGCCGTGCTTTGGGGACRCTGAGCCTGTCAGTGCCTGCAGGGCCAGGCTGTTTGGGGTGCCTGGGATGGAGCTGCCCTGTGGATTCTCCCTCTGGGGGACCAGGATCCTTATCCTGGTCCTGCTGGTTATGGGTGTCCCTTGTTCCTGACCGCTGCACCTTAACATGCTGGGCCCTTCTTGGTGCTTTGTCTGTTAATGTTGCACGGCCATGGTGACCCACAGGAGCTGTCCCTGCTGCTCCTCCTTGTCATGTTCCAGTGCCACCACCCTCCCTGCTGTGCCTGTGTGGGAGCTGTGCTGCTCCACATCCTGTCCCAGCAGCCAGGAGCAGGAGGAGAAGGCCATGCAGCTCTTGGACTGGTTGGCTTGAGAAATGGATTAATTGAACATTTGGCTGCAAATAGGCACAATTTCACACACATGGAATAAATGGGTTTCTCCTCTGTTCCCATCTCAGGCAGCCTGGGGTTACAATTCTCTGCTCCATCAAAGGCAGTGGCTACTCCATTTCCAGAAAGCAAAGCTCAGTCATTGTGGTTTGGGAGGTTCATGTGTGTGTCCATGCGTACGCATGTGTGAGAGCAACGAGCCATCGACTCAGGGAATTATTGATGTTGGGAATGCCCTGTAAGATCATCAAACACAGCCATTCCCCTAGCCCCACCAGGCCCAGCAGTAACCCTGCTCCTCAGATGCCACATTTACACAGCTGTTCAGTCCCTCTAGGAAGGATTCCTCCACCTTTTCCCCCGGCCAGCCTGATCCAATGTTTCATCGCCCTTTCTTCAAGGGAATTGCTCCTCCTATCCCGTTTTAACCTTCCTTGGTGCAGCTTGAGCCCATTTCCGCTGGCCCTGTCCATTGTTTCCTGGGAGAAGAGACCAACCTCAAACCGGCTTCCACTGCTATTGGTTTGCAGACCTGAGGGGTTTGGTGAGGGGTGTTCAGATCATCCCTTCCTGCCATGGCCTTTCCTCTCCCTGTGCTCACCTGTCCTGGCACTGACCCTGCAGCTGT
>NW_026625523.1:6911-8625 GCF_030028575.1 Malurus melanocephalus | reverse complement strand
CCACCTGGGCTCCTGCATGTCCCCATTGCCTTGGTGTCCCCTCTGCAGCCCTGTGAAGACCCAGGAGAGGCAGCAGCCATGAAGATCCTGTTCCTGCTCTTTCTCCTGATCCTSCTGTTGCTSCACSGTGCTGCAGGTGAGAGGGGAAAAGGGCAAATGGGGGAAATTGTGAACCTGCACCAGTCGGAATTCAATGTCCCTGGAAGTGCCCATATTTGTGGGAGGGATTAGAATGTAACATGGGATTTAGGTCACAGGTGTTTCTCGAGTGTGTTTCCAGCTTGACACCAATTTAAGGTGGGCAGAGCCCATGGAAATGAAATCCTGGCTATTTCGGTAGGTCAGGAATGAATTTTCAGGCTCCAAGGCTGCACTCAGCTGTTCCGGTTTGGGAGTCTCTGCATGGTCTCTTGCCCTGHACAGGGATGGCACAGAGCCCCMGSGTGTGTTTAGATCGGGGGTTTCCTGGGGCACAAGGTTKTCCCTTSTCATCCCCTGCTTCATCCACTGAGTGTCCCAAACCCTCATTGCCCCAAGGGATGGTCCCTGCAAGGGCTGGACAAGGACTTYCCATCAGAGCTCACACAAATCATGGCACAGMCAGGACAGGGAYGTGGCATGTGAGGAGTCCCTGCCTGCCAGCTGTGCTGCTCCAGGCAGAGGTGGGAATGCAGCTGGGGAGCCAGCACGGCTCTTCCTCGACTTCTCACGGCTCCTTCCCACTCTCTGCTCTCGTGGGACCCGAATGTAGGGGACAGTGTCCTTGCAGGTGAGACAGAGGCACATTGCAATTGGASATGTGTCTGTGTGGAGGTTGGAAGTGAACCCTTCTATTGGTCTGAAACGCATTGGGAGAATGAGCCTTTTCTGTGACCATACTTTGCCCTCCCAGATTATTTCTACAATTGTTCTGTGTCTTTCCCCAATGTAGCAAACAGTGCACATGAATGCAGACTCCAAGGAGGATACTGTTCTTACGGAGAATGTCCCCCCCATGAATGGTCTATTGGATTTTGTTCTGAAGATACCCTGTGCTGCAGAGGGTAAGATATGAAACCCTGGCAAAAAGGAAGAGTTTCCTCCATTTTCTCGAGAACAATCTATTACAAATTTCTTCCTTACCAACACGCGATAAACTCTGTCTTGCATTCATGGTTTCTGAGGGATTCCCAAGAAAGGAGGGAAAACACCTTGTGGGTTTGGAGCTGCCCTGTCAAGGTCTGCAGGACAGCCAGGCCAGGCAGTGCCTCCCTGCTCACCAATCCACCAAAGAGGGAAACATTCCCTGTCCTTAGGCAGCACCAAGGACATGATCCAGGTTTTGCTGCATCTGCACAGCCTTGGAGCCAGGGCTGCCCCCACTCAGATACCCCAGGGCCAACCTGTCTGCACTGAGGAATGAACCTCACCTGCCCTGAGCCTGAGACGGCTGCCCCACACACTGGGCATTGCAGGGGAGGGGAGAGAGTGGCAGAAATAGTTATAGCAGTTGATGTGTTTGTTTCGTTTCTTCTTACAGTCCCTAACACTGAGGCCGTCAAATTCCTGAGGACCTCCTGCTCGCTCCTGGCTCCTGGACCCATCTCCTTCCTGATGTCCCCTCCCCTCCCTGCCTCTGTCCTGCCCAGCTGGGCTGACAGCAGCAGTGGCAGCTGCTCCTGCTGGCTGCTGCTGGGCTGGAGCCCTCTGGTGCCAGCCCCGCTGTCTTTGGGGC
>NW_026625523.1:2756-6906 GCF_030028575.1 Malurus melanocephalus | reverse complement strand
GTTTCTGAGAGAATCCCAAGTAAGGAGGGAAAAGACCTTGTGGGTTTGGAGCTGCCCTGTCAGGGGCTGCAGGACAGCCAGGCCAGGCAGTGCCTCCCAGCTCAGCAATCCACCAAAGAGGGAAATATTCCCTGTCCTTGGGCAGCACCAAGGACATGATCCAGGTTTTGCTGCATCTGCACAGCCTTGGAGCCAGGGCTGCCCCCACTCAGATACTCCAGGGCCAACCTGTCTGCACCGAGGAATGAACCTCACCTGCCCTGAGCCTGAGTCTGCTGCACCACACACTGGGCATTGCAGGGGAGGGGACAGAGTGGAAGGAAAAGTCACAGCAGGTGATGTGCTTGTTTCCTTTCTTCTTATAGTCCCTGACATTCAGATCCTGACATTCCTGAGGACCTCCTGCTCGCTTCTGGCTCCTGGACCCATCTCCTTCCTGATATCCCCTCCCCTCCCTGCCTCTGCCCTGCCCAGCTGTTTTTGGGGCAGGGGCTGCTTTTCGTGGTTTCAATAAAGACGAGCACTTGGGCATTGCAGGGCTGGGCYGTGTGTGCGTGTCCTGCTGCTGCAGGGCTGCTGTGCCTGCTGGCCCTGGGGGTGGCACTGCCTTGGTGGCAGCACAAGGCCCTGGGGATGGTGCTGGGGGTGAGCAGCGTGTGTGTCCCTGGGGATGCTCCTGCCTGGCCGTGCTTTGGGGACGCTGAGCCTGTCAGTGCCTGCAGGGCCAGGCTCTTTGGGGTGCCTGGGCTGGAGCTGCCCTGTGGATTCTCCTTCTAGGGGACCAGGATCCTTATCCTGGTCCTGCTGGTTATGGGTATCCGTCGTTCCTGACTGCTGCAGCTTCACATGCTGGGCTGTGCTTGATGCTCTGTCTGTTAATAGTGCATGGCCATGGCGACCCACAGGAGCTGTCCCTGCTGCTGCTCCTTCTTGTCCTGTTCCAATGCCACTGCCCTCCCTGCTTTGCCTGTGTGAGAGCTGTGCTGCTCCACATCCTGTCCCAGCAGCCAGGAGCAGGAGGAGGTGGCCATGCAGCTCCTGGACTGGTTGGCCTCAGAAATGGCTTAACTGAACATTTGCCTGCAAATGGGCACAATTTCACACACACGGAATAAATGGGTTTCTCCTCTCTCTCTGCCCATCTCAGGCAACCTGGGGTTACAATCCTCTGCCATGGAGTGGCTTCTCCATTTCCACAAAGCAAACCTCAGTCATTGTGGTTTGGGAGGTGCATGTGTGTGTCCATAGGCATGTATGAGAGCAACGAGCCATCGACTAAGGGAATTATTGATGTTGGGAATGCCCTCTAAGTTCATCAGACACAACCATTCCCCTAGCACCACCAAGCCCAGCAGTAACCCTTCTCCCCAAATGTCACATTTATACAGCTGTTCAGTCCCTCTAGGAAGGATTTCTCCACCATTTTCCCCGGCCAGCTTGATCCAATGTTTCATTGCCCTTTCTTCAAGGGAATTACTCCTCCTATCCAGTTTAAACCTTCCCTGGTACAGCTTGAGCCCATTTCCGCTGGCCCTGTCCATTGTTTCCTGGGAGAGGAGACCAACCTCAAACCGGCTTCCACTGCCATTGCTTTGTAGATCTGGGGTTTTTTTTGAGGGGTGTTCAGATCATCCCTCCCTGCCATGGCCTTTCCTCTCCCTGTGCTCACCTGTCCTGGCACTGACCCTGCAGCTGTGACTTTGAACTCCCTTCACCTCTGCACTGCAGAGCTGTTCCCCCAACCCAGGGGCTCCTTGTCCCAGAAAATCTGGAGCCAGATCCATGGTGGTGTGGACAGGCAGCTCAGGGGATGCCAAGGGCAGGCAGACAGGAGGGAATGGGAAAGATGAAGAAAAATAGGAAGATCCTTTTTCAAGTGGGCATGCAATTTTACTTGCTCCATTTAATTTCTAAACTTCCCAGGGAAGAGTGCTGAAGTGAAATGAGAGGTCTTGAAGGGTAGACTCTTACAATAAAAGAGACACATTCTACACCTGCCATAACAAGAGATGCCTGCTGACACATAGGGCACACAGATGAGGATGAGCAAGAGAAGAAATAATGTTATATTGAGATAGAGAGGAAGAAATTCAAAAGATAAAAACCCTGGGAAAACTTTTGTTTATTATTTGCTGCCAGCCTGATGTAAATAATGCTGGCAAACATAGAAGTAGTTTTGCCCCATGAAGGCAACATGAACAGAGCAGGGAGCAAGTCATGATACATGTAGGTGTGTGTATTGAAGAAATTGAGTGCTGCAAAGCATTGCCATAAATCAGCTCCAAGTTGTTTCATATTGAATTGTTTTTAGTCCATTTTTTACTCCTTCATCAAGGGGTAAAGGTTTCATCTCACTATACAAAGCTTAAAACGTTTGTAATATCCATTCTGATCTTCCACATCCCACTCTATTTACAGAGGGAATAAAATGAGAGGACACAAAGAAGGGAACATTTTCCTCATTTCTACTCTTCCGTGCATGAACCACTTTGTCCTGTCCATCCCAGCCCTCTCTTGCACAGGACGGTTCCACTGTTCCACAGGTGTCACAAGAGGTGTTGCCTGGAGACAATTGTGACAATGGCAACAGCCCCAGGAGGCCCCTCAGCCCCAGCCCCAGCACCCCCACACTCGTGGGGCACTCTCGGCTTGGCTCAGGGCACTTGTGCCAGCAGCAATTGGCGCCRGTCCCACCCACCAGCACTGAGATAAATCCAGAGTGTTTGGGGCAAAGCAGCATTCCCTGACCCCAAGGGCATCTGGACACAGCGATTCCTGTTGGGTTTGGTGTTCCCTGAACWBCCAGACCTTCACCAGGGAGGTGAGTGTGGGGTCTCTTTTTGGAATCCTGCCCACCCAGGCTCTCAGATCAAATCTCAGGAAAGTAGTGTTTCGAAATGGACAAACTGCTGGAAGTATCCAGGTGTAAAATTTGTCCACCAGAGATGGGTGGAAAAGAGAATAAAAGCCTTCATGTGAGTCTAAGGACACGGAACATGGGGAAGGAGGACCAGAGGATTCCTAAGTAGTGTAGTAGTGTAGAGACTGGAACAGTTCTCTGATGCTGCTGGAGGAAGCAAAGATCCTTTTTGTTGAGAGAATGGGCACTTTCCCCAGCAAAGAAAGGATGTTTTTCCCTTACTGCAGTACAAAGGGTTTCCATGATTTCAGTAATTCAGATTTATGTAGAAAGTTTATCTGCGTTTCCCGAAATTCGAGTGGACATTTGTCAGGATTGAATTGCCATCTGGGGGCTTCACATTAATCGGCGTTCCCATGGAGAAAGGACTTTGAACGAGTTGTGAGGGAGGTGATGAGGATGAATCCTCTTAGGTCATTGATTTCCCATTGACTGAGACTTTGTGGATTACCCCAGGTATTGTGGGGTACCACAGACCAAAGTTTTTTTTTAAGAGATGAGGAGAGGAAACATCATTTGCTGTGGCTGGAAGCAGCTCCTCTGCAGTTTGGTGAAGCACAGAGCCCAGGCTCCTGCCCCACCTGGGCTCCTGCATGTCCCCATTGCCTTGGTGTCCCCTCTGCAGCCCTGTGAAGACCCAGGAGAGGCAGCAGCCATGAAGATCCTGTTCCTGCTCTTTCTCCTGATCCTGCTGTTGCTSCACGGTGCTGCAGGTGAGAGGGGAAGAGGGGAAATTGGGGAATTTGTAAACATGCATCAGTGGGAATTCAATGTCCCTGGAAGTGCCTGTATTTGTGGAAGTGATGAGAAGGAAACAGGGGATTGATGTCAAAGTTGTTTCTCAAGTGAGTTTCCAGCAGGACTAAAATTTACGGTGGGCAGAGCCCATGGAAATAAAATCCTGGCTATTTTAGAGGGTCAGGAAGGGGTTTGGTTTCAGGCTCCAAGGCTGCACTCAGCTGTTCCTTTTTGGGAGTCTCTGCATGGTCTCTTGCACTGCACTGGGATGGCACAGAGCCCCAGGGGGTGTTTGGATGGGGGGTTCTGGGGCACAAAGGTGTCCCTTCTCATCCAGTGCTTCATCCACTGAGTGTCCCAAACCCTCACTGCCCCAAGGGATGGTCTCTGCAAGGGCTGGACAAGGACTTCCCATCAGAGCTCACACAAATCATGGCACAGACAGGACAGGGATGTGGCATGTGAGGAGTCCCTGCCTGCCAGCTGTGCTGC
>NW_026625523.1:0-1711 GCF_030028575.1 Malurus melanocephalus | reverse complement strand
CTGGGGGTGAGCAGCGTGTGTGTCCCTGGGGATGCTCCTGCCTGGCCGTGCTTTGGGGACGCTGAGACTGTCAGTGCTTGCAGGGCCAGGCTGTTTGGTGTGACTGTGCTGGAGCTGTGCTACATTTGCTCCCTGTGGGGAAAGTGGGATCCCTGTGCTGGTCCTGCCACCCTTGATGTCCCTTGTCCTTGGCAGCCACAGCTTCATGTGCAGGGCTGTGCTGCGGCAGGACAGACCCATCCTTGATTGTGCACGGCCATGGTTACCCAGAGTAGCTGTGCCTGCTGATGCTCCTTGTCCTCCTTCAATGCCGCCGCCCTCCCTGCTGTGCCTCTGTGGGAGCTCTGCTGCTCCACACCCTGTCCCAGTAGTCAGGAAGCACGAGGGGGAGGCCATGCATCTCCTGGGCTGGTTGTCCTCAGAAATGGTTCTAATTGACCATTTGCCTGCAAATGGCCCCAGTTTCACACACAGGGAATAAATGGGTGCATCCTCTGTGCTCATCTCGGCATCCTGGGATGACAATTCTCTGCTCCATCAAAGGCAAAGGCATCTCCCTGTGTGCAAAGTAAACCTCAGTCATTGGGGTTTGGGAGGTTCAATACCTGTGTGTGTCCATGCTCACGAATGTGTAGGAAGAAATGGTGACCCAGCGTGCTGCTCTGGAGACTTTGCCTCCCATGACCCATCGACTCAGGGAATTACTGATGTTGGGAAAGCCCACTAAGATCATCAAGCACAACCATTCCCCCAGCACTGCCAAGCCCAGCACTAACCCAGTTCTCCAAGTGTCACATTTACACAGCTGTTAAATCCCTCCAGAATGGGTTTTCCAGCATTGCCCTGGGCAGACTGATCCAATGTTTGATCACCCGTTCTTCCAAGAAATTGCTCCCACTCTCCAGTCGAAACCTTCCCTGCTACAGCTTGAGCCCATTTCCTCTAGCCCTGTCCATTGTTATCAGGGAGAGGAGACCAACCTCAAAACAGCTTCCACTGCCATTGCTTTGCAGATCTAGGGGTGTTTTGAGGGATGTTCAGATCATCCCTCCCTGCCATGGCCTTTCCTCCCCCTGTGCTCACCTGTCCTGGCACTGACCCTGCAGCTGTCACCTCGAGCTCCCTTCACCTCTGCACTGCAGAGCTGCTCCCACACCCAGGGGCCCCTTGGCCCAGAACATCTGAAGCCAGATCCATGGTGGTGTGGAGAGGAAGCTCAGGGGATACCCAGGGCAGACAGAGGGGAGGCAAAGGGAAAGAAGGAGAAGAGGGTCAAGACCCTTTTTGAAGTGTGCATGCAATTTTACTTAATCCATCGAATTTTCAAACTTCCCAGGCAAGGCTGTTGAAGTGATATGAGAGGAAAATCTTTTCTCTCAATGTACATAGCTGAGCATGTTGGCAATATTCACTCTGATGTCCCACATGCACCTATGAGTATTTACAGCATCAAAAAAATCAGAAATGACAAAGAAGGGAACATTTTCCTCATTTTGACATTTCCCTGCAAGAACCGCACTGCCGTCTCCATCCCAACCCTCTAGTACCCTACCAGGTTCCGCTGTTCCACAGGTGTCACAAGAGGTGTTGCCTGGAGACAATTGTGACAATGGCAACAGCCCCAGGAGGCCCCTCAGCTCCAGCCCCAGCACCCCCACACTCGTGGGGCACTCTCGGCTTGGCTCAGGGCACTTGTGCCAGCAGCAATTGG
>NW_026625522.1:12884-13763 GCF_030028575.1 Malurus melanocephalus | reverse complement strand
CAGGGTCAAGGTGACTGCTTTTGGGTGGTATCATCCCCTGTTCTGCATTTCATCCACCTGGAAGAAAATTATGGTTTTTTGGCTAAACAGGGGTCAAGGTGACTGCTTTTGGGTGGTATCATCCTGCATTCCATCCACCTGAAAAAAAAACTCTGGTTTTCTGGCTAAACAGGGTCAAAATGACTGCTTTTGGGTGGTATCATCCCCCTGTCCTGCATTTCATCCACCTGGAAGAAAACTCTGGTTTTCTGCATTCCATCCAGCTGAAAGAAAACTCTGGTTTTCTGGCTAAACAGGGTCAAGGTGACTGCTTTTGGGTGGTATCATCCCCTTGTCCTGCATTCCATCCACCTGGAAGAAAATTCTGGTTTTTTGGCTAAACAGGGTCAAGGTGACTGTTTTTGGGTGGTATCATCCCCCTGTCCTGCATTTCATCCAGCTGGAAGAAAATTCTGTTTTTTTGGCTAAACAGGGTCAAGGTGACTGCTTTTGGGTGGTATCATCCTGCATTCCATCCACCTGGAAGAAAATTATGGTTTTCTGGCTAAATATGGGTCAAGGTGACTGCTTTTGGGTGGTATCATCCCCCTGTCCTGCATTTTATCCAACTGAAAGAAAACTCTGGTTTTCTAGCTAAATATGGGTGTTCTATGGGAAGGGAAAATCTGTGTGCTCCAATGTTGTTAGCTGGATGTTGGTGGCAAGAAATCCTCCTTTTTGCGTGGCAGGTTTGTTAAATATTTGGATTAATTTGTGTTTAATTTAAGAGCTAAAATCGTGGCAGATCCTACAGCTGCCTGGCTGTTATCAGCTACACAAAACAAAATCATTCCACAGCACTGGGATCTGCTGGAATTCTGCTTTGTGTGGAAGGTGCAG
>NW_026625522.1:9216-11516 GCF_030028575.1 Malurus melanocephalus | reverse complement strand
TGCCTGGCTGTTATCAGCTACACAAAACAAAATCATTCCACAGCACTGGGATCTGCTGGAATTCTGCTTTGTGTGGAAGGTGCAGACATTCAGCTCTGAGATTCCCTGGAGTGTTCTGAAATCCTTGGAAGTGTGGCAATCCCATTCCATTCCTGTCCTGGGACAGCTTTGAATCTTCCAGGAATTCCTTTAATTTCCTTATTCCTTATGGAATTCTTCTTTGTGTGGAAGGTGCAGGCACTCAGCTCTGAGATTTCACATTCCCTGGAGTGTTCTGAAGTCCTTGGAAGTCATTCCCATCCATTTCCAGAGCTCTGGAACCACTTGAAATCTTCCAGGGATTCCTTTCATTTTATTTATTTTCTTTTTATTTATTTCCTTTTTATTTATTTTTCACAGATCCTTATTCCTGCCCAGTTTAATATTAAATACTGGGATCAGCTGGAATTCTTCTTTGTGTGGAAGGTGCAGGCACTCAGCTCTGAGATTCCACATTCCCTGGACTGTTCTGAAATCCTTGGAAGTGTGACATTCCCATTCCATTCCCATCCTGGAACAGCTTTAAATCAGCTTTAAATCTTCCAGAAATTCCTTTAAGGCTTTTTATTTCCACACTACAGATCCTTGATCCAGTTAAATATTAAATCCCAGCACATCCTCCTGCCTCCAAGGCCTAAACTGGGGAGTGCAAAACCCTCTTTTCCTTCCTTCCAAGCCAAACTYTTCCCAGTGCAGGCCCAGATTTTTGGGAATTGACTTTGCCCTGTCCTTTTTTCAATTTCAGATCGTGAAATTTGCCCGAGGCCTCCACGCCAAAGTGTCCCCAATGAACGACGTTGACATCGGTGTTTATCAGCTGATGCAGAGCGAGCAGCTGCTGTCACAGAAGGTGGAGTCCCTTTCCCAGGAAGCAGAGAAGTAAATTTGGGGAAGGATGGTGGGAATAATCTYTGTGGGGTTTAGAATTCTTTAGAAGCTGTTTTTTTTTGTGTTTTTAATTCTTGTTCCTAAATAAAATGATCCCAACTTCGTGCTGGGGCAGATTTTCCAGCCTTGGTTCCTTGTCCCTGTGAAAACGAGGTGTAGAGGAATGTTTGTGAGGATTTGGAAAGGAATATTTGTGAGGATTTGGAAAGGAATATCTGTGAGGATTTGGAAAGGAATATTTGTGAGGATTTGGAAAGGAATATTTGTGAGAATTTGGAATGCAGTGAAGGATTTGTGGGAATCAGTGGATTAAGGGTGGTTGTAGCCAAAATTCACCTTTTTGGTCCTCTCAGAGCAAGGGAGAGGGTGGAAATTTGGAAAATCACCACTGCTGGCCAAGGAGTAAAATTCCTTTTTTTTTGTCTTTCAGGTGTAAAGAGGATGCCAGGAGTGCTTGTAAAGCTGGGAAAAAGCAGTTGGTGAGTGGAACTATCAGGGAAATGTCCTGGACCTGCACATAACACCCAGGGGTTTAATTTTTGGGGTGATAAAGTGGTTCTCCTGAAGATGGAGAGAAGGATTTTTTTTCCCAGAGTGAGCTGATGAAGGGAAATGGAAATGAACTCTTAAACCCACTTGTTCTGTGTGTGCCTCAGGGATTCCTCATTTTTTGGGGTTTTTTTCTGACCTGGGTTGGAAGGGACCCTGTCAGAATCATCCAACTCCAGCTCCTGGCCCTCTTTTTTTATTATTTTTTTAAAATTTGGCAGTTAATTTTTTTTTTCTTTTACACGATAATTTCTGAACAGATTTTGCACCAGCACAAACACACATTTCACAACCTTTCTCWGCTTTTTCCAACTTCCAACATGACCCAACAGTCTACAAATACCTCTTTTTAAGCTGCACAAAATTCCACAGTGATTCCTTTTTTTTTGAAGGAAGCTTCAACACCCAGGAAAGTGAATATTTGGAGATGCCAAGTGGAATATTTTAGATTTTTCCAGMGTAGGTATCCAGAACTTTTCTGCTGGATAAATCAACCAAATTGTCCAGGATGAATCCCATGGAGGGCGCTTGGCTGTTCCCATTTTTCCAGCAGAAAATTCCCATTTTTCATCCCGGTTTTCCCATGGCATCACTAAGAATTATCAAACTCACCAAAGTGGGGATAAACCCAGGGAAATGAGGATTTTCCAGCGGTGTGTGTGAATCTGAGCTGATGTCTCTGTGTGTTTTTTCCAGGCCCTGAGGTGCCTCAAGTCCAAGCGGAGGACGGAGCGGCGCATCGAGGAGCTGCACTCCAAGCTGGACGCGGTGCAGGGAATCCTGGATCGGATCTACGCCTCGCAGACTGACCAGATGGTGCTGAG
>NW_026625522.1:3102-4943 GCF_030028575.1 Malurus melanocephalus | reverse complement strand
AATCCATGGGAGGAATAAAATCACAATTTTCACATGGATTTCAATCCGTGCTGTGAAAATGAATTCTCAGAGTTGATTTTTTTTTTCCTGGGCAGAGATGGACACTGAGGAGYTGGAGAAGGAGCTGGACAGTCTCCTGCAGGATTCGGGGAAGGATTCTGTGGATCATTCTGTGGATTTGCCTCCCGTCCCCCAAAAGGGGCTGAGTCCCCAAATCTCTGATGCAGAGCTGGAGGCAGAGCTGGAGAAACTCTCTGTGTCTGCTGGAGGTGGGAAAAAAAGGGAAAATGGGAAAATGGAAAATGGGAAAATGAGAGGGAAAATGGGAAAATTGGAGGGAGCTCTCTGTGTCTGCTGGAGGTGGGAAAAAAGGGAAAAAGGGAAAATGGAAAAATGGGAAAGAGGGAGAGAGGGAAAGAGGTAGGGAGCTCTCTGTGTCTGCTGGAGGTGGGGATGGCCTGGGAAAAAGGGAAAAAGGGAAAAAGGGAAAATGGGAAAAAGGGAAAGAGGGAGGGAGCTCTCTGTATCTGCTGGAGGTGGGAAAATAGGGAAAAAGGGAAAAAAAATGGGAAAATGGGAGGGAGCTCTCTGTGTCTGCTGGAGGTGGGAATGGCCTGGGAAAAAGGGATGGATGGAGGGAAATCTCCATCTCCTGTTTGGGCAGCTGATAACTTCAATATCCAGAGTATTCCCTATCAAAAATGGCAATT
Organism: Malurus melanocephalus; assembly: GCF_030028575.1. Taxonomy (NCBI): domain Eukaryota; kingdom Metazoa; phylum Chordata; class Aves; order Passeriformes; family Maluridae; genus Malurus; species Malurus melanocephalus. The sequence goes on along the minus strand of NW_026625522.1, from coordinate 4,233 downwards.
CCAAGGAATTCCACGGAGATGGAACAGGGAATTCCAAGGGGATGGAGGATGTGATTCCAATGGACTGGAATGGGGAATTCCAAAGGGATGGAAGATATTATTCCAAGGGGTGGAAGATGTGATTCCAAAGGGATGGAACAGGGAATTCCAAGGGGTGGAAGATGTAATTCCAAGGGTCTGGAACCAGAAATTCCGAGGGACTGGAACAGGGAATTCCACGGGGATGGAGCAGGGAGTTCCAAGGGGCTGGAAGATGGATTCCAAGGGAACGGAAAATGTGATTCCAAAGGGATGGAAGATGTGATTCCAAGGGGGTGGAACAGGGAATTCCACAGGGGATGGAGGATGTGATTCCAGGGGACTGGAACAGGGAATTCCAAGGGTCTGGAACAGGGAATTACAAGGGACTGGAAAATGTAATTCCAAGAGGATGGAAGATGTGATTCCAAGAGAGCGGAAAATGTGATTTCAAAGGGATGGAGCAGGGAATTCCAAGGGACTGGAAAATGTAATTCCAAGGGATGGAAGATACAATTCCAAGGGGGTGGAACAGGAAATTCCAAGGGGATGGAACAGGGAATTTCACAGATATGGAAGATGTGATTCCAAAGGGATGGAAAATGTAATTCCAAAGGGATGGAAGATGTAATTCCAAAGGGATGGAGCTGATCATCAAAGCCCAGGGCACTCTGGAATTTTCCTGGGTGATTTTGGATGTGTTTCTGATCTCTCTCCCCCATTCTCTTCACAGAGGCACCACCAACAACCCCCTCCTCTTCCTCCGAACCCAAAACAGCTCTGGGACTGAACCTCTGAAGGAAGGAAGAGCCGACACCATCCTGTCGCTGCAGTTTGGGAAATTGTCTTAAACCTTCCTTAACTCATGACTAAAACTTCCAAAAAAAGAGATCCCTGGTGTCCTTTGGGGTCTCTCTCTCTCTGCTCAGAGCAGGATCTCCTGCCGTGACAATCCGCTCCGGCCCCGGCTGCCGTTTTGTCATCTCCGTGCCAACATCTGCACCGGTCTCGATGTGCCTCGTGACCCTCAAATCACTGCCACATCCAATCTTCCCTCCTGGGAATACAAGATCGACTCTTCTGTGGCCGGTTTGATTTTTTATTTTTATTTTT
>NW_026625522.1:0-2353 GCF_030028575.1 Malurus melanocephalus | reverse complement strand
CTGAGCTTTAGGGATGGGAACACTCCCTTCCCTGGGCTCTGTGAGCGTGGCAGGGCTGTGCCTGGCTGCCTGGGGGTGGATTCCCAGCCCTGCCCCTTTCCCTGGCTCGGAATGTATTCCTGTGCCACTGGGAATGAATTCCCAGCACCCCAGGAATGTATTCCAGCATCACTGGGAATGAATTCCCAGCACCCCAAGAATGTATTCCAGCACTCCAGGAAGGTATTCCAGCACTACTTGGAATTTATTCCCAGCACCCCAGGAATGTATTCCAGCACTACTGGGAATGAATTCCCAGCACCCCTTAGAATTTATTCCAGCATCACTGGGAATGTATTCCAGCACCCCTGGGCGTGTATTCCCAACACTACTCAAAATGTATTTCAGCATCCTGGGAATGTATTCCAGCACCCCTGGGAATGTATTCCAGCACACCTTAGAATTTATTCCCAGCACCCCGAGGAATTTGTTTCCAGCACTGCTTGGAATTTATTCCAGCACCCTGGGAATTTATTCCAGCACCCCAGGAATGTAATCCTGTACCCCAGGGAATGTATTCCAGCACCCGGGGAGTGTATTCCCAACACTACTGTATTTCAGAAATGTATTTCAGCACCCCAGGAATTTATTCCCAGCACTCCAGGAATGTGTTCCATCACCCCGGGAATGTATTTCAGCGTCCTGGGAATTTATTCCAGCACTCCTGGGAATTTATTCCAGCACCCCTGGGAATTTATTCCAGCACTACTTGGAATGTATTCCAGCACCCTGGGAATGTATTCAGCGCCCCTTGGAATTCCAACACCCCAGGAATTTATTCCAGCACCCCTGGGAATTTATTCCATCACCTTTGGAATTTTTTCCATCACCTTTGGAATTTTTTCCATCACCTTTGGAATGTATTCCATCACCTTTGGAACGTGTTCCAGCACCATTTCCTCTCCCAGCTCCGTTCCCATCCCTGGCCCTTTGTCCCGATGGGATTTGGGGCTGATTTCCCCTCTCCTTTCCTGGTGATTATTTATTGCCCCGATCTTTCAGCCCCAGGTGGGGACAGAGCTGTCCCCGGGGCCGTGTCCCCTCTGTCACTTTGTCACCAGTGCAGGTTCCTGCYGGGAATTGGGGCTGGGAGCAGCTCCTGCTTCCCCCGGGCTGTCCATGGAATGATGTACAATGACTTGAAGCTCTGYATTCCTTTCCTCTGGAAGTAAACGGGACAAAAACCTCCGTGTTTTCTGCCTTTTTTTTCTGCCCCTGTGCTTTTTCCCCGTTCCCAGGGATGTTCCTGGGCTGATTGATCCAAACCCAGACTGAAAAATTTCTCCTCCAGACTTTGATTTCCCCAAAACTTTGCAAATGTCATTTATTTAAGTGACTATTTTTAATGATTTGCCTGTTTTTCCTCTTCTCTTTTTGCCAGACTGATCAACTTCACCAGGCTTTGATTTCCCCAAGCCTTTAAAAATTATTTAACATTATTCCCCATTATTTAAGTTACTATTTTTAATGATTTACCTGGTTTTCCTCTGTTCTTTTTGCCAGACTGAGCGACTTCTCCACCAGATTTTGATTTCCCCAAGTCTTTCAAAATTATTTAACATTATTCCGCATTATTTAAGTTGCTATTTTTAATTATTTACCTATTTTTTCTCTGTTCTTTTTGACAGACTGAGCAACTTCTCCAGACTTTGATTTCCCCAAAACTTTGAAAAAGCCTATTATGAAAGTTACTATTTTTAATGATTTACCTGTTTTTTGCCAGATTTACTCTGCTCTTTTTACCAGACTGAGCAACTCCACCAGGCTTTGATTTCCCCAAGCCTTTAAAAATTATTTAACATTATTCCCCATTATTTAAGTTACTATTTTTTAACATTTTTTAACATTATTCCCCATTATTTAAGTTACTATTTTTAATGATTTGCCTGTTTTTCCTTTTCTCTTTTTGGGTGGCACATCCATCATTTCTGGTGTCATTTTGGCCACCCTTCCTGCTTTTCCTTATCTTTYCATTTCCTTTTTATCACTCTGCATCTCAAACCTGCTCTTTCAAACAAAACCACCTCATGAAGAAAAGGAAATCGGTTCTAATGAACCCCTTGATTTTGAGGCAGCCAATTCCCAAAACTGATTTTTGGAACAGTTTTTTCCCCAGCTTCTTCTTCTTATAATTAAACAGCACAGACTGAGCGTGGCTTTCTCTCTGCTTGAAGAAAATCAATTTAAATGGAGTGATCTGATGCATAAAAAAAACAAATTTCCCCCTAAAACCACGATGTCTGAACTAAACTTGGAATTTCTCTGGCTGAGTTTTTATCTGATCCCTGGAGAGCTCCCTGGGTTTTTTTTTTTT
>NW_026625521.1:0-11682 GCF_030028575.1 Malurus melanocephalus | reverse complement strand
CAGGAAATGTCTCAAACACCCCCAAATTCCTCATTCCCCAGCCGCTATCCTGGTGATATCTCTCCACCCCGGTGAAACCTGGCTACACTTTACACCAGGAAAATTAGTAGCAGAAGAGGCATTCTAGCCCCTGGGCATTTAAAATTGTCTGTCCAGCCAAGTCCATGGAAAAGGCACTGCCCCATGCACTGCCACAGATGCAATGGCCACAGCTCCCTCACTAATGTCCCCCTCCCCTCCCATTGCTGAAAAGTAACATAACTGTTGGAAGGAGCTGCAAAATGGTTTTTAAGGCTCATTAAAATATTTCAAAAAGTCACTTTGATTTAAAAACCCACCTTAATAAAGCCATATTTATAGTTTCTTTCCACACTCTTCGTCCATTTATACAGCTGCAGTTCCTCTAAAAGACAGCTCAAAGAAATGCAGCTCCAGGCACCCAGTCAGAGCCTAAAAATCTACTGCTGAGTTGCCCAAGATTTTACTAATAAAATTTGTCTTCGGTGATATAAATTGAAAAGTCGAAGCAGCAACCTGTTTACAGTCTTCTGCAGAGGGGGTTTTCAACCTGCGGCTGAATTCCATGAAAAAAAAAAAGGTGTTCTGTGAGACTTATGATTGCTGGAGGGAGATAAGGAAAGAAACGGGGTAAGTAGGTGTTGAAACTTGTTAGAGAGCTGACCATATCCTGGGGTATTTTCACCTGCTCAGAGAAACAGGAATTTCATTTCTGATCTGGGATCAGAGCAGCCCTTTGATGACTTTGAGGAGAACAGGCCACCTGCTTTCACAGCCTCTACAAAAGGACATTCTCCCAGTTAAAGCTTCCCCACAAGCCCTGTGTTCCCAATGAAAAGATATTTTGATTCCTTCTCCCTGAGGTCTGAGATAGCCCAAGGAGAGGCACCAACTGCAGGAGCACAACACATCCAAAGCTGTTTTCACGATGCTGCCAAATCCAGCTGAGCTGGAAAAAAACACAAATAAATTTCCTGCCAGTGCCCGGGCACAGCCTGCCTGCTCCACCCAGACAGCTACAGGTCAGAATTCAAGGCTACGAACAGGGGATAAATTTGGAATTGCTGAACTCATCTAATAACCAAAAGCAACAGGAGATTTATGCCGTGCAAGAATTACACAACATTAAAATTAGGAGAGTATCAGGCAGGTCCTGCTGTGGCTGTGAGTTTGTCCCACGCTCACAGAGGGCTCTGCTCTGAGTGGTCTCTCAGAGCTGCTGGAGCATTGCTGTTAAATGAGTGAGTGCTGTTTAACCTGCAAAGTCAATTAATGCACAAGCAAGATGGGGGTTTTGTCAGATTTTTGATAAAGAAGCACCAAATCACATCAGCTTATTGAAGGGCCAACAGATAGCAGATAGGGCAAGAGTCAAATGTGTTATCAGCGAATGGGGGAAACCAAATCATTCTGAGCTTGGGATGTGAGATGGTGACTGAGAAATGCTGGACCTGGACTGCACAGCAGCTGCCTGTAGGACAGGCAAGGTTAATGAGAACAGCAGGACAGGGATATCTCCAACAGCCAGACTCTACAGCCTAAAATTCTTTGATTTCAGTCACTGTGAAATTCCAGTGCTTCTCTGATAACATCTAGAAGGCAAACGTTACCCTGGCACAATCTCCAAGGAAGCGAATTTCAAAATTGAAATGACCTCTGAAATATTTGCCTCTGTCACTTTTGCCAAGAAACATGGGGTAGTTTCATCTTTCATCATTGCTGATTCCCAGCTTTTGACAAACAGCAAGCATTAGGTTATTATTAGTAGCAATATCTTAAATTAATGCACAAGAATCCATTTACCCTTTGGTATTGAAGGAATTTCAAAGGAAAAAATTATTTTAAAACAAATAAACAAACAAAAAGAAAAAACCTACCACTCAAATTCTGCTTAGCTAGCATGCCTGGATTCAATCTATTGCTCCTCAGAAATCACGAGGCAGTGGAAGATTAATTCCAAACGGAATGGGAATGCCTCTGGAATTCTCATTGTGGAGGGTAAATGACACTTTTTAAAACTGAAGCTTGGTTGATATTTCAGGGAGTGAAATTCCTGCCCATGTTTGATGGGACAGGTGGTTCCATTCACACCAGCCTTGAGTGAAACCCTCTGTCCTCAGTTCTTATCACCCACAGGGCAGGCAAGAGAATCCTCTACCTCAACACCAGCACTGTCCATGCTTTTCCAAGGAGAAGGCATCCTTCCTGATACATTCCCTGGACAAAAAAAAAAAATACTACTGACAGGGTTACAGCTCCCTGGGGACACAGACAATTGCTGTCTTGTTTCACATCCCCTGCATACATGCATCTAACTCCAGCTGTCCATGGAATATTTAATTCTGTAGCAGGCTACCAGCCCCCCTCGCTGTTTTTCAATTAATGAGTGATTCTGATCAGCACTGATCATACAGATCATGGGCGGGCGTGAGCACAGTGAATCTCTGAAGGAAAATTGTACCATGAAGTCCCACATCACACAAGACCATGGGCAGAAACTCTAAAAACAACCATTATCCAGGACATTTTTGTGAAGATCTTCCCCCACACAAACCAAGACAGCCCCAGAGTCAGAAAAACCTTGAGAAGCTGCTCAGGCCATGCCTGCTCTGCTCACAGAACATGTCATACTGCTCCCCCAGATAACCTGGCCTTGCCTGTGCTAATCCAGCTGTTTCATTGTGTGAGTTGGAGTCCAGAACCCCAGTTCAGATTTGCTGTGCACAGCGGTGTTTTTTCTGACAGTTATGGAAGCTAGATGCGCGAATGATGAGGCACTGACATCCCCAAGAGGAGCACAGCCTCAGACTTCTCGGGCCACTCACGGGCTGCATCTGAGGATCCTCCAAACATGATTAACAACCTCAAATTGAGGGAACTGCTTTTCCTTTCTTCCCTTTTAATGAACAGCTCAGAGTTCAGAACATAGGGAAGAGACAAAGTGCCTGAGAATAGTCAACAATGCATCAAAAGGATCTGGAAATTTCATCTTGAGGGTCTTCAGGCTCATTGCATCCTACAACAAATTTTTTATCCTCTCTCTTGTATCTTAACCAGAGAGGCAAAGGGGAAAAGGTCACACTTACATCAGAGAATCATCTAGTCTGGACAAAACCACACAAAAGGCTAGCAAATACTTTGACATGTCAGAGTGGAACCATGTCATTTTACACCAGGCAGAATCCACCCCTTTTGCCACCAACTCGACAGACAAGTCTCCCATTGTGAGCTTATAATATTTTATATTAACTGAGTTAATGATGTCATGGCCAGTAACTCTTCCCTCCTGACTTCCAGTTATTTCCCCATGTTTTTCACAGGACATAAATTGCAAGTTCTGATAACCAGCAGCAGTAACCGTGTGGCGATTCCCCCTGTTCTTCCCCCTTCCCACTTTATTCTCTTCCCATTATCAGTTTTAGTTGTATGAAAAAGTTCTACTGATTGTGACTCCATGCCAAATGTCCATCAGTCAAATCCCTGCAGAGGCTAAATTCTGCAAGCTGCTGGTGACTGCAGCTCTGTGCAGTTTCTGTCTCACAGCTTTGCCCACAACCTTTCAAGAAATTCAGGACTGACAAATCACAGCGCAAAGTTCAAAGCAAGAAGTACTCTGATGAGGGCTCTGATGCAAAGAATGTGAAAGATCAAGCAGAAAACCTGCTTTCAAATTTTTTTTACCTGGTGTTGAAGGACAAATCTCAGCAAAGTTGAGAGGAGAGGCAACCAACAGCTCAACTTCTCCAAAAAGTCACCAGTTATGTCACTCTGGCTCAGCTCTCAGTAAAACATCCAGCTCAAAGGAGCAAGTTGCTTGAATTTCTCTCTCTCATGGCTTACATTAATTAAGTACTACTTAATGCAATATGATGTTTTCGTCATTGTGTTCTAAAAGGAAGTCAAGCAACCCTGGAACTGCTCTCCTGGCAGAGTTCCTTGGCTGTGTTACATCTCCTGCAGATGTCATCACACGGATTTAACACGCGGGTCACTCTGTCTGCGCAAACCGGGACCAGCTCCGGCAGAGTCAGCAGAATCCTGCTGCCACACAGCCCCSGTGGGATTGTTGGAAAATATACCAGTTTAAAAATTTTTTATGTAACTTTAGTCAAATATTTTGTTGCCTTAGCCCTGGGGGAAGGCGCTGAAGTTTTTTTTTCCAGGGCTTTGTTCTACCAGGTGAAGCCTGATGAACTTAACATCTCAACAAACTGGGAGTAGCACAAGAGATAACAACCATCAATGACCATCACTGGCCATCAATGACCATCAGTGGCCATCAATGACCATCAGGGGCCATCAATGACCATCAAGGGCTATTAATGAAACATCAGCTCCAAATCTCCCCCCTGGCATGGTTGGGGGCACCTGGTCTGAGAAAAGAGAGATAAGAATGAGAACCTAATTAGAATTGGAGGCAAAGAAATCCAGATCCAAAAGGAACCCAAATACTGAGAATGCACAACACTGGATCAATGAATATTGAACCAATAAAGTTCTAAAAGTATAAAGTTTGGGGAAAATCTTGTAAAATCCATGTGTCATGGAATGATTTTCCCTGCACACTTGGGCTGGGTATGGACAAAACTATTTCAGTGGCACATCCTGGCCAGAACAAAACCCTGGCCAGAAAATAAAGTAATGCCTTGATTCTCCAACATTAAAAATGTTGTTGGAGAATTTTTGTTTTTCCTGCACTTTTGGTAAGAGGATGAGGAATGGGGCTGCTGCCTTCATCCCTCAGCCTTCCAACCAGAACACCCAACAGAGGAGGCACTTCCTAAGAGGGGAGGAGGTGAGAAGGAAAAGCAGTGTAAAAGTGTGGAGGAGTTCACATTTCTTGAGCTTGGACTCATTGCCCACTTGCTTAATCTACAGGAGCCACTTCAGATTTGGGGAGGGTTTTTTTCCTACACTTTGACCTCATGAAGGTGAAAAGGAGTCAGAGTCATGGTGAGGCCTCTGCCATCCCCACCAGCATCTGCTGTGCTCCCTTCCTGAGCTTTCCTCCCTTTTCTAGCTAAAGGGTCTACAGCACATAGAGTAATTCCTGTCAGAGGAAGGAGAAGTTAATGCTGAATCTGGAGAAGCCAGGGAAGTATCAAGAGATTTCCAACAGCTGACGGCTGCTCTGGAGGAAAATCCAGCTGCTCCTTTCCATGCAGTGACCTGTTAAAGTTGGAACAGCAAATTTCCAAGCCAGTCTGCAGCCATGCCTGGAACAACGAAGCATAAATAAATTAAATTCTTATCTTGGAAAAGCTTATGAGTGTCTCGCTCTGTATGGAGGCTTTTCAGGAAATGGGGAAGAGGGAGAAAACCTTCCAAAATGTTTGCACTGAAATAATTTATACTTTTTGCAGTCAGAGAAAGGGAAAAATGGATAAGAGAGAAGCAATGTTTTGTGGGACAGAACAAGCAATGATGTCTACAGGGGAGCAGGAAAAGTTGTTTTAGATACTGCTGCTCCCTGCTCATTAATGGCAGCAGGAACTCGGCCGCACACATGTACAGCTGTGACTGGCACGGGCTCTCTGCTGGATTCCCCCACACAGAACGCCACTGGAGAGTTACTGATTCTGCTGACAGCCAGCATGTATGGCCCAAAAATGACACAGGCACAGAGTTATGCCAGTTTCAGCCCCAAAAACTTGTGCCCCTGCCAGTCAAGGGACAAGGCTGGCAGGAGACAGCGCAGGGAGGTGACCAGCAGTGCCCTGGCTCCGTAGCAGAGTTGAACTTTCTCAAACTGCAGTTACTTGCCCCATCCTTTGACAGGACACAGTTTTCAAATGAGGTTAACACGTGGAAGATCTTTCACACGAATTCCACACCTGACATGGACACTGAGCAGTGGCAGCAGCAGCTCTGATATTCTGTCCCAACAGAACATTCAAGAAGACTCTCAGTGACATCAGACAGCTCCACTTGTTAGGCAAGGAGCACAGAGCAACAAACACCTGAATGAAAACCTTTAAGGGCTGCTGGAAATCACCTACAATGGCTACAGGAAAGTGATTCTCCTGCTGAGCAGAGCAAACCCAGCTCAGCCTGCTGCTGCTCCCCGGGGATAAACTGTACCACGAGAAAACAGTGCAGGGTGTGCAGATAAAGTCATGACATGAGCAAAATGTCTCCTCAATTCAGTCATTTCCCACAGGGAGCAAAAGTTAGTCACAAACTCTAAAGACCAGGCAACTGCATTTAAAAGTAATGATGCAAACCGATCTTGAAAATTATTTGCGTGTCCTTAGATTTTGACATTAGGACCATTATTTCAGTTTGACCTTTCTGTCACCTAAGATAGAACAAAATAATCCTCACTATCATAAAACAATATTGCTGGAGACACTTGTACATGTATCTTGTGGTTTTATGAAAATATTTCTCCCAAGAACCCTTGACTATCTAGCGCTTTCTCAACTAACCAGGGATTCTCAGCAAAGTGAGAAACCAAAACTTGCACTCTGAAATTCTTAGTTCTGGACTAAGTCTTCTCATGAAAACACAAAGACTTCAGCCAGGGGAAAACACAAAGACAATTCAATAACATTTTAACTCAGACTAAATGTCAGCTCTCTCCCTTAAAAACGTCAAAGGCAAATGTTCAAACATCCTCCCTAATGCTAATTTTATTAATACTGTCAGCAATTCTCAGTATCTCAATCTAAGACAGTGAGTCAGGCAGCAAATCAATCCAATTGCCAAATCTCCAGAGGGAAAGAAACAACAGAGGAGAGAGGCCAAAGAGATTGCTGATAATGGATATTTAGTCTTTATGTGGGACAAATACTTTGCTACTTCCTCTCACTCCTTTTGCTCTGTTGCATTGGGGGCACTCAGTGGTTGAAATGCCTAAATATAGCCATTGTGATCACACAGCCTGGAAATCCTGTGTGGGAGGAATTCCTGACTTCCCCTTCCCAAGGGCATCCATGGCTGACTCACAGGACACCTCACCAAGGCTGGGACCTGCGGCATCCCAGGGTGGGACGAGTGGCACTGGGTGGGGAACAAAGCCAGCAGCTGGGCCAGGTGACACTGGACTGCTCTTTTTTCCTGAAGCAAGGACACCTCGATGGCCACACCTGCAGGTACCCTGGTAGCAAAGAGCCATTCCACACACACCAAAATCCAGCAGCTTCTTGGCAGGGTGACACTAGGATAAGCACAGCTGAGACAGGAGATGATTTTGAATGAGCTGCTGAAACAATCTTGTTGAGGAAAAAAAAAACTATTTACCTCTTTGCTCTCATTTGTAGAAAAGAAGCCAGGCAGTGGGGTCGATATCCTGGACAAACAGAACATGCCCAGAATGCCTTTGGAGCCACCCCTGATAATTTGGGAGCCACCATGGATTTCAGATCCTGACCCAGACAGATCTGTCCCTCTGAAGCACCGTGATCTCCAGCACAGCCCCTGCCTGCACTGCCGGTGTGGGATTTATGTGCCCTAAATGAGACACCTGAAAGTCACACCCTGAAGCCCGAAGTGGTCACCCTGGCCTGTCCTTGTGCTCAAAGTGTGGCTCACAACCCTCAGTGACCAATCCCAAAGACAGTCCATCCATCTGGAGGAATCTGGTTCTGCACTGGCTGTGTGTGGAGCTTTCAGCTTTCCACCCAAGCTGCTCACAGCCATATCAACTTTTCATTTTATGTTCCTAGCTGCAAACCTCTACCCATGCCCCCAGCATACAGGAGATTTTCAGCTCCTAAAACAAGCAGGCAGCCCTGGTTTCCAGCACAGCATTAACGAAAAAACAATGCTGAAGAGTTTGAAACCTGCTGGGCACCAAATGGCCAATAAACAGAGTTATAGCTCCTTGCCAGCATTATTTTTCCTCCTTGGTTTTGTTTAAGCTGAGGGACTAAGGAGAAGCTTCTCCACATGCCTGCACGTGGAGGTTTCATTTCCTTTTCATGTGGGAATGGGGCTCATGTTTGATTTGCACTGACCCCTCTTCCCACACAATGCCAGATCTCTATCGCCTTGGCCGTGGGCCACACGCTGTGGTTTGAAACTTGGTCCCTCAGGTAATTATCTGAGGAACATGCACATGGAAATTGATGGTACAAACTCACAGCTGTCAGCCTGGGCTCCGAGTTTGGCTCAGCCAGAAAGGGATTCAAGGGAAACAATCAGCTTCTAAATATAAATTAAGAGTCGGGGATTTTTTTTTCTCCTTCCTTATGGATTTTTAAGAGGCCGAAGTGAGGGAAAGGTGAAAAGTGGTTCTTCTTGATGGGACAAACCTTAGATCCCTCAAGATGTCTTAAAATTTCGATCAAATGACTTTGTGCCTTCAGCTGTTCTCCTGCAGGACTGGGCAGCCTTTCAAAGGGAAATTGCACAGAGACTGGAGCACTCGCTCATCCAGTCATCTGCTAAAAGTGTCTGGGCTTCTCTGAGAAAGTTAAAACACTTCACACCACTTATTGTGTGAAAGCACTACGGCAAAAGGAATCTGGTAAACCCAAACACAAAGTGCAGAATTAATAGGTGGGATATCTGCTGCTTCCCTGCCTTGTCTCTCAGCTGGGCCTGCACTGCATAAAACCCCGGGGCTTTCTCTTCCCATGCTTGGGTTGACTTCAATTGCTCCTTAAGATACTTTTTTCCAGTTTCCCAGCTTCTTTCTTTCTTATAATTTCTTCTCTGGGTGGGTGGGGAATCCTCGTTCAGACTCCCCCAGCTGGGAAGCTGAGTTTCTGGGCACGACCAATGTAGTGCAAAAACTTAAAAAATGAAAGGTTTTACAACGTGTCTCTCACAAACATAGCATCCAAAAGGACAAAATCTTACTAATTATTGATTTTTCAAGGCAATTCTGAAGTTTCTGATTATGTGAGCCACAGCATCCTGAGAGCACTTGGAGGGTGCTCTGGTGAGTGACAGGTGAACATGTTCCAGAATTTCTGGAGGCCACCGTGATGCTGAGGCTGGGCAGAGAGGCAGGATGATGCTTATCTTTAAAAAGGAGAACAGAAGTCAGCCATTTTTACATAAATACCCAGAAAAAAAATGGAGCAGTAAATAATCAGGCTATTTATAAGCACCTGGAAGATAACCATCATATCACTTTACAGTCAACATGCATCTGTCCAAAACAAATCATGTCGAACCCAATCTAATTTCCTTCTGTGATGAAATACCCTTGAGGAAAGAGTAAAAATAGAAGTTTGCACATCTCTGACTTTGGTATGGGTTCATTCTGATTTTTTAGTGTCTTTCTGCTGGTGAACTCAGAATGTAAAATGGTTTTGGAGTAGAAGAGGGAGTGTTGGATGCCACAGGATGAGGTCTCCCCTCATTCCTGGCTGCAGGCTGGAGGAGCAGGGGCAGGAATCCCACCAGCCTGCACATCCCAAAGGAAACCCCATCAGTGCAGAGCTTCCTAACAGCTCCCAGCCTCTCTCTGGAATGTGTTTAATTTAAAAGAAAAAAAAAAAGAGAGAAAGAGAGAAAGAGGTGGGAGCAGGAGGAGAAGAAAGGAAGAAAGATTCCAGGCCTAAGATTTATGGAGAGCCAGGTCAGTGGGAAGGGGGAATTAATAACTGAGGGTTGTGGGGTTTTGTGTGTGGATGATGATAACTGGAAATTCACAGGATGTATCTGGTAACAGGGGATGAACACCAAGCAACCAAACCTTTCTGTGTGGCTGGAGCCAAAACTGGTGCTGGCTGCTACACCAGTGCACATCTATTCCTTTTTTCCCATTTCTTTTTTTCCAGAAAGAGATGATTTTGAGCTTGTTTGGGGGTTGGGGGTGCAATTGCTTCTTCCAACATTTTCCAGTGGCATATCTGGGAAGAAACAGGGACTGCTCCTGACTCTACATAAATTGTTAATTGCTTAAGTGATCAAAACTGATCAAACAAGAGCTTCCAGTAACATAATCATATGCACTAATAGCAACAAAAAAACACTCAAACAAACCATGTCACCTTCATTTCCACATTCCCAGATCTTCATCTCAAGCAGGGACAAGAGCCAGCATGAGCCTCACTGCCTTCTGTTCTCTCACTCTCACCAGAGCCAACACCTTCTGAAACAATCTGAAACATTCTGATTGCTCTAAAACAATCTGAAACATTCTGATTGCTCTAAAACAATCTGAAACATTCTGACTGTTCTAAAACAACCTGAAACACCCGAGGAGAGCAAGCACAGGGATCTTTGACAGCTTTAAACCCACCTTGCAGCCAGGCTAAAGCCTCCTCTGCAGCTCAGCGGGTGAACTTGTGGAGCTCCATAAATTGCTCATGAGGAATGCAAGAAGGGTTTTACAGTCACTGATTGGCTATAAATCAATTAGATGATCTAATTTCTGCCACACATGTGGAATTCCATGAAGTTACAAATGAAAAGGTGCAGCAATACCTTCTCATTTTTGAAGAGGAGAAAATATGGATAAATCAGCCTTTCCAGAGTTTCTGCAGAACAGAGCAGACGAGGCAACAACTTCGTGTTTCATAGTGTGAAACACCCTCAGTTCAAACATTTCACCCACCCTGAGGAGCATTTCACCTACCAGGACAGAGCTGACAACAAAGGAGGATTTATTCCTCTCCTCTTTCTTCCTTCCTTTCTGGAGATAAGCCCGAGCCAGCCATGGCCATGAGATGTTCTGAGCTTTTAATCAGTGAAACACCAGACTCCTTTTAAACTCTGCTATGGAGGAATCTCATGTTTAAATGTGACAAGAACTGTGAGTTCCTGAAGGATCTGGGAATTCTTTAACTCTGCTGTGCTTTTTAATGGTATCCCATTCAAGGTTAAATAGCATCCTGTCAAACATCTCAAACACCGGAAAACCCACATTAAGAGCATGTCCAGCATAAATATTAGGCATGATAAAGACAGCAGTGATATGCCTGTGATTTTTTCTTTAAGGGAGAGAGAAACCAAATTACAAAGAATTAAAAGAAAGACAGCCTGGTTTTATGGCTTGGGCTGTTGGAAGTTGAAAAGTAATCAGATTAAGACCAAATTGCTAAATTTAATATGTATGTTTCTATTAATCTCTCAGCCCTAGTATCTGAACAACCTCTAAATATTATCCTCCCGGCTCCCAGTGAAACATGAATATGTAATCCCCATTTTACAGGGAAGGAAGCAAAATGCCTTGATGAAGATCCCAGAGGCAGTGAATAATTTTGCCACAAGTGCACTGTAACATCATCCCAAGGACACTGCCCTTGACCAGATTTTTCACAGATTCACAAAAGGGTTGGGGCAAGCTACAGAAAAATCCATTGAGGGCTAAAAAGAGGAATAAAATCAGCWCACAAGCTTAAGCCATGGCTTGCTGGGTTCAAGGCTGCAGAGCAGTCAGTATTAGTACACACTTGCCTTTTTCCTCATGTTTTTCCACAGCCATCAGCTCCTGGTCACTGTCAGAGGCAAGGCTGAGATCTCAATGGATATTTGATCTGATCCAACGTGACCAACAGGATGCCTGTGCCTTCATTCTCAGCTTCCAAGATAAGGATAGTTGATAAGGAATTTCTGTTCCTTATCTCAAACTTTTGGAGAACAGGAACCTTTGATGTGGCTCTTGTTTAACTCACCTAGGATTCTCTTACAGAAATCAGAACCTGKGAGATGACAGCACAAAGAGAAAGGGGAGAGGGATGTGATGGGTCCTTATCTCATCAAAAA
>NW_026625520.1:9928-11494 GCF_030028575.1 Malurus melanocephalus | reverse complement strand
TTTTTGGGTGTTTTTTTGGGATTTTTTTGGGGTGTTTTTGGAGGTATTTTTGAGGATTTATTGGGGGTGTTTTTTGGGGTTTTTGGGATGCTTTTTGGGTTCTTTTTGGGGTGTTTTTTGGGGGTTTTGAGGCGTTTTTTGGGTGTGTTTTTTGGGAGTTTTTTGCGACTTTTTTGAGGCGTTTTTTGGGGTTTTTTTGGGAATATTTTTTGGGGTCGTTTTGGCGTTTTAGGGCTTTTTTTGCGTGTTTTCTGGGGATTTTTAGGCGTTTTTTAGGGTTTTTTGGGTGTTTTTGGGGGTTTTCAAGCCCCCCGATGCCAATTTTGGGGTCAATTCAGCCGATTTTGGGGTGAATTCTGGCGATTTCGGGTCACTCACACAGATATCTGCGGTTGAGCATGTCGAACACACGTCCCGGCGTCCCCACCACCACGTGCGGCGCCTCCATCTGCAGCTTCTGCACCTCGGCCCGGACGTTGGTGCCGCCGATGCAGGCGTGGCACGAGGCGCCCATGTAATCCCCCAGGGCCATCACCACCTTCTGGATCTGTGACGTCATCGGTGATGTCATCAGTGATGTCACCGGTGAAAAGAACATCCCGAAAAACCCCGAAATCCCAAAAATCCCCACTAAAATCCTATCAAAAATGCTCAAAATCCCATTAAAAACACCCAAAATTTCATTAAAAACACCCAAAATCCCCCCAAAAAACCATTTTTGATGCGCACATCCCCAAAAACCCCAAAAATCCCAAAATCCCCACGAAAATCCCATTAAAAATGGAGAATTCCCATTAAAAATACTCAAAATCCCCATTTTTGATGTGCCCATGTAATCCCCCAGGGCCATCACCACCTTCTGGATCTGTGACGTCATCAGTGATGTCATCAGTGATGTCATCAGTGAAAAGAACATCCAAAAAAACCCCAAAATCCCCACTAAAATCCCACTAAAATCCCATTAAAAATGCCCAAAATCCCATTAAAAATGGAAAATTCCCATTAAAAACCCCCAAAGTCCCATTAAAACCCCCATTTTTGAGGTCTGA
The DNA here is from genome assembly GCF_030028575.1 of Malurus melanocephalus. Classification (NCBI taxonomy): domain Eukaryota; kingdom Metazoa; phylum Chordata; class Aves; order Passeriformes; family Maluridae; genus Malurus; species Malurus melanocephalus. Next base: position 10,445 of record NW_026625520.1, on the reverse strand, counting down.
ATCGGTGACGTCATCAGTGACGTCATCAGTGACATCATCAGCAGGACAAGCATCCCCAAAAACCCTGAAATCCCAAAAATCCCCACTAAAATCCCACTAAAAACACTCAAAATCCCATTAAAATCCCCATTTCTGAGGTCTGGATCTGTAACGTCATCGGTGACGTCATCGGTGAGGTCACCGGCGAAAAGAACATCCCAAAAAACCACAAAATCCCAAAAATCCCCACTAAAATCCCATTAAAAATGGAGAATTCCCATTAAAAACACCCAAAATCCCATATAAATCCCCATTTTTGAGGTGCCCGTGTAATCCCCCAGGGCCATCACCACCTTCTGGATCTGTGACGTCATCAGTGACATCATCAGTGAGGTCATCGGTGAAAAGAACATCCAAAAAAACCCCTTGAAACCCCACTAAAATCCCATTAAAAATGGAGAATTTCCACTAAAAACACCCAAAAATCCCAATTTTTCCCAACTTTTTTCCAATTCCCATTAAAAGCCCCCAACATCCC